>NC_051223.1:37820115-37850115 GCF_015220715.1 Pygocentrus nattereri
AAAAAGGTTTAGAGGATCTGTTGTAGAACATCTGTCGAGGTTCCTCTGTAGAGCTTATTTAGAGTGTACTGTAGAGTGTTTAGAGTTACTGTAGTGGTTGTTCAGAAGCTGTTTAGAGGTTCTGTAGAGGTGATTTAGATGTTCTAGAAAAGTTGCTGAGCTTCTGTAGACTGTTTAGCAGTTCTGTGAAGGTTGTTATGGTTCTGTGGAGGTTGTTGATGTTCTGTAGAGATTGTTTAGAGGTCCTGTAGAAGCTATATAGAATGTTCTGTAGAGGTTGTTTAAGGTTCTGTGGAGGTTTTGTGCTGTGTGTTAGAGGGTCTCTACAGAGAGGCAGTGTGTTGAATGAGGTCAGTGATGAGATGCTAATGAAAGACATTCCAGTCACTCCAACAATCTCAGAAACACAATAACACACACAATAACACCACAACACACTCAATAACACACACAACACCACACCACACTCAATAACACACAGAACATGCACAACAACACTCCAGCCACCATTGCAGCATGAAAATTACTCATAATGACCACAGCCCACAGACTGGAGCAGTGACCACAGCGGGGGGCCAGGCGTGGAGGATGAGTGTGTGTTGTCTCCCTCTGAGAGTGTGTGTGTGTGTGTGGTGCAGAGTGTGGGTGCTTGTTTCACACCACTGCTGTGTTAATCTCAGCATAACTCGTTTTAATGGGTGAGACAGAGAGAGAGAATCCTGCCGTTCAGGATCTCTTTATCTCTCTTTCCGCTCTGTATCTCTCTTTATCTCTCTTTCCTCTCTGTATCTCTCTCTTTATCTCTCTTTCCTCTCTGCATCCCTCTCTCTATCTCTCTTTCCTCTCTGTATCTCTCTTTATCTCTCTTTCCTCTCTGTATCTCTCTTTATCTCTCTTTCCTCTCTGTATCTCTTTATCTCTCTTTCCTCTCTGTATCTCTTTATCTCTCTTTCCTCTCTGTATCTCTCTCTTTATCTCTCTTTCCTCTCTGCATCTCTCTCTCTATCTCTCTTTCCTCTCTGCATCTCTCTTTATCTCTCTTTCCTCTCTGTATCTCTCTTTATCTCTCTTTCCTCTCTGTATCTCTCTCTTTATCTCTCTTTCCTCTCTGCATCTCTCTCTCTATCTCTCTTTCCTCTCTGTATCTCTCTCTTTATCTCTCTTTCCTCTCTGTATCTCTTTATCTCTCTTTCCTCTCTGTATCTCTTTATCTCTCTTTCCTCTCTGTATCTCTCTCTTTATCTCTCTTTCCTCTCTGCATCTCTCTCTCTATCTCTCTTTCCTCTCTGCATCTCTCTTTATCTCTCTTTCCTCTCTGTATCTCTCTTTATCTCTCTTTCCTCTCTGTATCTCTCTTTATCTCTCTTTCCTCTCTGTATCTCTCTCTTTATCTCTCTTTCCTCTCTGCATCTCTCTCTCTATCTCTCTTTCCTCTCTGTATCTCTCTCTTTATCTCTCTTTCCTCTCTGTATCTCTCTCTTTATCTCTCTTTCCTCTCTGTATCTCTTTATCTCTCTTTCCTCTCTGTATCTCTCTATCTCTCTTTCCTCTCTGTATCTCTCTATCTCTCTTTCCCCTCTGTATCTGTCTTTATCTCTCTTTCCCCTCTGTATCTCTATCTCTCTTTCCTCTCTGTATCTCTCTCTATCTCTCTTGCTCTCTGTCTCATTCTCTCTCCATATATCGCTATACCCCCCCCCCCCCCCTTACTCTGCCTCTCTTTAGCCCAGATTTTACTTTTATAATTTTGCTAGTGAGCTAAATGGCACTGATTATGTAACTACATGTAATTACTTAGGCCCCTCTCTCTCTCTCTCTCTCTCTCTCTCTGTATCTCTCTTTCTCTCTCTCTTTGCATCTCACTCTCTCTCTCTCCCTCTCTCTCTCTTTGTATCTCTCTCTTTCTCTCTCTCTTTGCATCTCACTCTCTGTCTCTGTCTCTCTCTGTCTCTCTCCCTCTCTCTCTCTCTCTCTCTCTCTGTCTCTCTCTGTCTCTGTCTTTCTCTGTCTCTCTCTCTCTCTCTCTCTCTCTCTCTCTCTCTCTCTCTCTCTGTCTCTCACTGAGCCTGGTTTCCCCAGGTTAGCTGAACTCTGCTGTTCTCTATGAAGGTTAAATGACTGATATCATCTGATTTAGCTGTAGCTGATACTCTGCACTGTATCCTGTGAGGCTCTAACAGAGCGGCTGTGTTCATTCACAGCGTCGTATGAGTTTTATTAGTCATGGAGAATCACACGGCTTTATTTACGTGTCTTTACTTCAGTTCTTCAAAATTCGGTCAAGGAGTTGATCTGTCCTGAACGCACGACACCACTTTTCTGACACCTTCAGTATCAGTCAACGCTGATCTGATGTATTTTTACCAAGTTGAACTAACAAGCACTTCATTTAAGAAAAAGACCTACAAATGTGGAGCGTTTCCGCTCAGCTAAGAGCTGCTCCGTGACACTTTTTCTGAAGGCCCAAAAAAACGTGAGGTGCACGGCCTCTTTAGTCTTGTGCGTCTCTTTGATGCTGAACAAAACTGTGTAATATTACGTGTTATTACGGTATATTAGCACTGAAGCTAATTCTTTGACAGAAGTTTGGTCTCTATACCTGAGACATAGTCAATCAGCCAAGACGTGTTCAGCGTCTGAAGTTTGTCTTAGTTTTAGCGCTGGAGCTATGAGGCTAATGTTGATTTAAATAATTATAGACTGTCTAGCAAAAAATAGGAATGGGAGGTTCTATAGAGATTATTCAGACATTCGGTAGATGTTGTTTGGATTCTGTGGAGATTGTTTAGAGGTTCTATAGAAGATGTTTAGAGGTTTTATAGAGGCTGTTTAAGGGGCCTGCAGAGCTTGTTCAGAGGTTCTGTAGAGGCTATATAGAATGTTCTGTGAAGGTTGTTCAGAGGTTCTGTAGAGGTTATATAGAATGTTCTGTAGAGGTTGTTTAGAGGTTCTGTAGAGATTGTGGAGGTTCAGTAGAGGCTATATAGAATGTTCTGTGAAGGTTGTTCAGAGGTTCTGTAGAGGTTATATAGAATGTTCTGTAGAGGTTGTTCAGAGGTTCTGTAGAGGTTGTTGGGGGTCTGTAGAGATTATTTAGAGGTTCTGTAGAGATTGTGGAGGTTCTGTGAAGGTTGTTCAGAGGTTCTGTAGAGGTTGTTGGGGTCTGTAGAGATTATTTAGAGGTTCTGTAGAGATTGTGGAGGTTCTGTGAAGGTTGTTCAGAGGTTCTGTAGAGGTTGTTGGGGTCTGTAGAGATTATTTAGAGGTTCTGTAGAGATTGTGGAGGTTCTGTGAAGGTTGTTCAGAGGTTCTGTGGAGGTTGTTGGGGGTCTGTAGAGATTATTTAGAGGTTCTGTAGCGGTTGACAAGGTCCTGTAGAAGTTATATAGAATGTTCTGTAGAGGTTGTTTAAGGTTCTGTGGAGGTTTTGCGCTGTGTGTTAGAGGGTCTCTACAGAGAGGCAGTGTGTTGAATGAGGTCAGTGATGAGATGCTAATGAAAGACATTCCAGTCATTCCAACAATCTCAGAAACACAATAACACCACAACACACTCAATAACACACACAATAACACCACAACACACTCAATAACAACACCACACTCAATAACACACACAACACACACTAACACAACACACACAATAACACAAAACACTCAATAACACACACAACACACTTAATAACACACTCAATAACATACAATAACACAGACAATAAAAATGCAGAGTCTCTTATTAATACACATTAGTGCAGAGTTCTATTAAGAGAGAATGTTTTCTCATTTTTAGCTCAGACCACAGTTCTGCTTCTGCAGTCGCGCTTGTAAATAACAGCACTTGTGCTCAGCAGCATGTTGCTCGTTTTATAAACCTTTCAAAGGCTTTTAATATGGCTGATCATGATTTCCTTACACAAAGGCTGCTTTCTGTTGGCTTTGATCAGCAGACACTCAGTTGGTTCCAGAATGATCTCAAATAGATTTCAATGTGTTGTGAATTTTTGGAAATTGCTAACGGGGTTCCACAGGGCTCTATCCGTGGGCCAGTGCTTTTTACATTATATAATAATGAAAGTGGAAAACACACTGAAAACTGTCGCGCTCATTTTCATGCAGTTTATGCTGTCATGTATTCTTGCGCTTCCTCTGTAATACCAGCCGTGGAACATCCACAGAAAGACTTTCATTTGTTCATTTGTTGCAGAAATCTTTTCTTATTCTGAATCTAGTGCTGAATGAAAGGAAGACACGGTGTGTGTTGTTTTGTAGTGTAGGTCTCATGGAGGTGATAGTTTTAACAATGTAACAAACACGTTTAATGGTACAGTTATTGACGACATTCCAAGCTGTAAGTTTTGGGAATTTTGGATCGATGGCGGTCTTTTAAGGCAGAAAAGAGTTACATTAGCATCGTTACATATAGAAACAGAGCTCGTCTGAAAGCTGTTCCAGCAGCGGTGGTATCAGTGTTGGATTATAGTGCTGGGATCTATTTGAAAGCAGCTCCATCAATACTGGAATCCTTAGATGTTGTTTATCACAGCGAGTTTTATTACCGCTGACAGACGTTAAACCATCACTGCGAGCTGCTCTGTAAAACTGGCTTTGTATATAAGAAGGAAGCAGCATTAATTGGTTTATATTATATATTATATTATAATATTTCATTTTATTCAGTCAGAAAAGTGAAATTTGTATTAGAAACAATGACTGGCTGGTGCTGAATATACACTGTCATCATCTGAGTGCCAAAATAATAGCCTCTTACATTTTAATCCATTTTAAATACTGTATGTATTTAAATATATGTAGAATATAATATAAATATAAAATTAATGTAAAATATAAATAATATGTAAAAACTGCCTGGTAGATGAGAGCATTGGGTGTAATTCTGTGTAACTTTTGACTTGTTTAATTTATTTTGTTTATTCTAATTGTTTTATTGATTTAGCTATTTTATGTTTGTTATTATCTCTGTTTGTTATGTTTTACAGGGTTCCACTGCAGATGAGGTCTAGGTGTCAGTGGGGTAACCTGCACCTGTAAAAAATAAAGTGAATACATAATAATAATAATAATAATAATAATAATAATAATAATAATAACTGATATATGGCATCATATATGCTCACATATCATATCAGGCATATACTTCAAAACATGTAATTACAATTAAACATGAAATAATTAGAAATATTGTTTACTATAACATTTAAATAATTTAAAGTAAGTAAAAGTTTTAACTTTGGCTCCAGATATCATGCATACCTGTCTACTCACAATCATATATGTATGTATATATGCTGAAGAATTTGAGTGCATATATCAATGAATGTTTATGTTTAATGATTTTATTGTATTTTACACTAACGTTTACCTCTTTAGACAGTATGCGGAAGAACATATGTCTGAATATTATTTTGAAAATGGTCAGAAATCAAACTTATTTTATATCTGTTGAGCTGTTTACATTCATATTCATATGTATACAGTTTTGCGTACAAGTGTGGACAACCAGAAGCTGTATAACAGGATGCGAGCATACGAGTAATTCATGTTTTCATCATCCTTTGTCATCCTGTGTGTGTGGACACACACACACACACACACACCCACACACACATGTTGACATCTGGCTCAAATATATATCCAATATTTGAAAATATGTCCATATGTAACAAAAATACACTGGATATATGGGAAATCCACACGTTATTACATATCATATATCTGAGATATATCAGATGTCTGTACAGGTATAAACTGGACATGAGCACAGATTGAAGCTGCTGTAGAGATGACGACACTGTTAGGAGCAGTGGAGCAGATCAGACGTTTCCAGGAAGAGGAGTGAATCAGCGGTGATTCAGGCAGAAGTGTTAGTAATAATCAGCTATTTCAGGCCCACAAACACGACTTATAACCGCAGGGCGTTTGTACAGTGAGGAAGACGCTGCACACAAACCAAACAAACAGAGAACAAAAAGGGGTTGTCATGGTAGGTGATCACAGCGAGCTCATGCCGCAGAAACACGACCATCTCCAAGACAAACAGCGAGCTCTGAGTGTGTGCGCGGTGCTCAGAGAGGGGAATTCACCCGACTGATCATATGACGCCAGTGTGATCGCATGTCCTCAGAAACACAGCGAGAAATGCTTTTGCTTTCTGAATGTGCTGCTCAGCTTGTGTGACCAAATTAAGCTGAAAGAAATTTCACCGTTCATGAAATCGGCACTTCAATCACTCTAAAGTGGAAAAAAAACCCTTCCTGCTCTGCCAAGAAGAGATCAGTTTCACTTCTGTAGCGCTGCTGTTGAAGGAGTCCATATCACTCTGTAATATACAGTAAATATTACTGGGTTTATACACAGCAATAACAGTAAGGCCACCTCCTTCTTTCTACGCTCACTGTCCACTTTATCAGCTCCACTTACTGTATAGCTGCACTCTGTAGTTCTACAGTTACAGACTGTAGTCCATCTGTTTCTCTGATACTCTGTTACCCTGTTCTTCAGTGGTCAGGACCCCCATGGACCCTCACAGAGCAGGTACTGTTTGGGTGGTGGGTCATTCTGAGAATAGTCCACCAACCAAAAATATCCAGACAACAGTGTACTGTGGGCAGCGTCCTGTGACCACTGATGAAGGACTAGAGGATGACCAACACAAACTGTGCAGCAGCAGATGAGCTGTCGTCCCTGACTTTACATCTACAAGGTGGACCGACAAGGTAGGAGTGTCTAATAGAGTGGACAGTGAGTGGACACAGTGTTTAAGAACTCCAGCAGCACTGCCATTACTGAAGATCCCTGGGAGAACCATCTTTTTCAAGCGTATATAAACTATAAAGTGGAAGAAGAATAATAAAAAGCAAAACAGGACGTTTTAAAGTAAACACTACAGAAAAGTCACGTTGATTCCCCATGTGTAGTTTGCTAAGACCACATGTTCACAAGCAGTCACACGGTTTTCACATGTGGAATGGGAAGTTTTAAGGTGATGTCATGAGGTCATTAACGAGTGGCTAGTTTTAGATTTATATCACACGCGAGTCTGATTTTAACAATCATATCAGTCAGTTAGTAAAATCACGTTCAGCTGAAGTCAAATTCTATTCATGAAAAATGACACCAACTGATACGAATGTCTGTCAGAATCTTTAGCTCTTTCAATTCGATACTGGTGACAAAGTTTATATTGCTCAGGCCCTTCACCACCAATCTGTCCACTTCACTCCACCACCATCAGTCACTAGTCCATTCCAGAACTTAGATGTCCTGGTAAAAACCACGAAGTGCAGTAAAAGACAACTATCAGCCGCTCTCGCCTCACTGAAGGCATCTCAACAGGTTGAGAGATCAGGACTGATCCGTCCACTTCAGCTTCAAATGGACCTTCCTGCGGCTTTCCTGACCACGATAATGCTCAGCGCTGCCGGGGAGTGCCGCAGACACAGAAACCCCTCTGTTCTCCACTCTGGATCAAAGATGTTAGAGAGTCTTGAGCCATGGAGGCGCTGGCAGGATCCGTCCGCGGAGGATAAGGGAGGATTTACAGGGTTTGACATCAGGTGAGTGTGTTTGGACTGATCTGTCAGAGCCACGATGACACGGCAAAGCCTGCCTTTTCTCTCTGTTCTCTGTCCAAAGGGCTTTTATTGCTTTTGGTGAACAGAGCCACAGAAAACTGAGATAAAATCTTCAGCGTTATATTAAAACTGAGGGTTCCTTTTAGAAATAAATTAAAAATAAATTCAAAAGTAGTCAATCAGCCAATCAGCGTTTGGTGTCTGAGGTTTGCTTCTTTAGTTTCAGCACTGCAGCTACGAGGCTAATGGAGCTAAGATGTAAAGGCAGCTCATGCCCCACCAGTGAGCAGAGTGCGTTTTAAGGTGCTATCAGACCTATAGTGGAGAGGTTCTTGGGGGTTTTATCTCCTCTTGATTCTTCACTTGAACAGAGATTATAAGTCTCGTGTCTGATGTTCCTCATAAGATCTGTGAAGAAGTTCAACAAGCCTGGAATTTTCACTGCTGCTGTTCAAACGGTGCAGGAGAGCAAAGAAAACAAACACCTTTTCAAAATCCTTGTTTCTCATTTTCATTTTATTTTTTCAGGCAATTATTTGGCAAATCTTCTCTTTTAGTCAAAAACCTGAAGTGCTATTTTTACTATTTTTGGTTAAAAAAAGTGCATTTTTATCATTTTTGGCTGAAATGGGGCAGTCATGGGTCATTAGAGAACCAGCCCTGTGCCCGAAAAGTCACCGGATAGGGCTGCCTACTGCTCTGGGCAAGTGTGCTCACTGCCCCCTAGTGTGTGTGTTCACTAGTGTGTATGCAGTGTTTCACTGTATGGATGGGTCCAAATACAGAGGTGAAATTTCCTCGTTGTGAGACTAATACAGATCAATTAAATTCTAAATCTAAAGTGCAATTTTGACCATTTTTGACCAAAACATTTTTGTCGGCCAAAATTCCAGTGCATCCCTAATCCTGAGGCCTGATTCGATAAATATGTCTTGGGGTTATGGGAAAATAGTATAAAATTTTATTTAACTATCGCTTTAATCCCCGAGATCCAGAAGGATAAGCGATTTAGAAAGTGTGTAGTGTGTGTGTGTGTATTGCTTTAATAGCTGCTGCTTTTTATAGAAAATGGCTCATGGATTTTAGTGGTTTGGGAACTCCTAGAAGGGCTTTGATTTATTGAGTACGTCATGGTGGATTGTGGGAAAAGTGCTGAAACAGTGGTCCAGTCCAGTGCTTTAGCAGAAAGCGGGGGGAGTATGATCTGGAACAGCTTCCTCCCTGTGCTAATACCATCAGAATTTGGAAGAGAGACCAAAGAATTTAAAGATAAAAACACTACAAGCAAAATATCACTTCACAAACACTCACAGCTCCAGCACTGCGGCCAGTCCAGCTCAGACAGTGTGAGTTTGGATGTGGACCAAAACAAAATGCCAACATCAGGGGCCTGACTGGGTCTAAGACACACTCTGGACTGTGTTATGTGTGTGTGTGTGATTTCTAAGGCCATGCCTTCAACAGATGGTGTGGTTGTAGTATGTGAAGACACTGTATGAGTGCAGAAGAGGAAAGTACTTGGCGAACAGGGGCTGGAGTTCTCAGAGGTAGGACTGAGGAACTGGAAGATGTTGGTGAGGAGTGAAATCATCATCACAAGAAAGAGAAGGTAGATGAGGAAAGGTATAGGATGTTGGTTTGGAATCAGGAGGACCTTTCATACCTAAAATAATTTATTATCAGTATTTCCATCTTAATAGATCATACAGACTTACAGAAATGAAAAATTACCCATAAACTGGTGCAAATAATCCAGTCTAAGGATGCTCGCTGTTGGGGCAACAACTTGCTGTCGCAGGGAAGATTCACATTCCCAGTCTAACAAGGGAATCTTAGTACATGAAGAAAAATGTCTGTTTGTATGATATTTGTTCCTGGTATCCCCAGTCGACCCTCTTAAAAATGTCTCGCTACACAGTACGCGTCTTCTTTCTCCTTTCTTTTACCACCTGAAGATAACGCCATCCAACCTAAGTGCCTAAATTTGGGAAAATGCTATGATGAGCCTGTCCTTATCTGACAAGGGTCCTTCTTGCCCTTGCAGCACAAGTCTTGCAGTACACAGGTTACACAAACTGGTTACACAAACCTCAAATTTAAAAGCACTTGTTTTACAAAGGACATTGGCACAAAGCAGCTTTACAGAAGTCCAGGTCCAAGCCCCTGGTGAGCAAACACAGTGACAGTGGCAAGTGTCCTTGAGAGGAACCAAGACTCAAAAGGGGAATCCATCCATCTTTGTTAAGAAACATCCAGATAGCAAAACAACACAGGACAAAACCAAAAAGAGTTGTGAGAATAATGAATAATGAAACAAAGTGGGCCTATTAGTGGACCGAAAAGGACTGAGAATTGTCTAAAAGAATTTAAGACAATGTCTAAAAAGAGTGACAATTAAATCCATGACCGGCTTTCAATCTCATCAGGAGGGTGGCACAGGCAGGTGGAGCTTTCTGGTACAGCAGGAAGATCAAATGCACATGTTGGTGGCTCCAATGAGGTCGAACTGATCCACAAGACCTTGTACCAGCTTCAAACCAGACTGGAAAGATCCACTGTTCGGCTTGGCAAGGAGACACCCAGATCACCTAAGAGACTCGACACTCGACTCAGACTCGTACCTAAGACACTCGACACTCAACGGAGACTTGCAACTAAGAGACTGAACATTCGACTCAGATTCACACCTCAGAGAGTCTGAGTTGAATGTTTTTACCACATGATATGCTCAACATTGTAGACGTCCCTGAATCTGACCTGGTATGAGGTGTGAGAAAGCTGAGTACCAGTTAATTTTAATTATGAATCATGTGAAACAGTTTGATACCACCTACGCACATGGTGGTGGCTCCAAAAAGGGGGAACTGGTCCAGGAGACAGGCAAACAGGTCAAGGTTGGCCTTGTACCAGCTTCAAACCGGACAGGAAGGATTGACAGTTCAGCTAGACAAGGACACATACAGATCACACACTCTAAAAATGTGACCAGCATGTGGGTGTGTTCAGTGGCCTCAGGACGTTGGCATCTCTGATGCATAAATCAGTTCCTCATTCCTGTTAAAAGGCCCAACAGGCGCTTTTGTTTTGTGCAGATGACACTGAGCTACAGATATTGAGCTACAAATGTTTGTCCTGTGCTGAATGTTTATTCCAGAATGCTACTGAATCCACAGTGTGGAAATGCTTTACTGCAAGCAACATAGTTAAAGCGTTCTACTACATATTACTTTCCAGAGACTCTATGAGAATCATGGAGCTGTTAGACCATCCAAAAGTGTCTGTGTTTCTGTTCAGTGCCAGCTCTAAAAAGAAGAGTTAACATGCCAAGTGCATGATGAGCATCTGGTGATCAAAGTCAATTATAATTCACACTGTAGTACAAAAACCAGTCTACTTGCTCAAGGTCTGTCCGCTGTTGGCATTTCATCAATGTGGCCTTCTCTCACCAATCGACACTCGACTCAGGTTCACACCACAGAGATTCGAGACTTGTTTTGGACTCGCACCTCAGAGACCTGACATTCAACCCAGACTTGCATTTAAGAGATGCAACATTCGACTCAGACTCGCACCACAAAGACTCAACACTCAACTCAGACTTACACCTACGAAATTCGACACTCAGCTCAGACTCGCACCTCAGAAACTTGACACTCAGCTCAGACTTACATCTACGAAATTCGACACTCAGCTTAGACTCGCACCTCAGAGGCTCGACACTCAGCTCAGACTTACACCTACGAAACACGACACTCAGCTCAGACTCGCACCTCAGAAACTCGACACTCAGCTCAAACTCGCACCTCAGAGGCTCGACACTCAGCTCAGACTCGCACCTCGGAAACTCAACACTCAGCTCAAACTCGCACCTCAGAGGCTCGACACTCAGCTCAGACTCACACCTCAGAAACTCGACACTCAGCTCAAACTCGCACCTCAGAAACTCGACACTCAGCTCAGACTTACACCTACGAAATTCGACACTCAGCTCAGACTCGCACCTCAGAGGCTCGACACTCAGCTCAGACTTACACCTACGAAATTCGACACTCAGCTCAGACTCGCACCTCAGAGGCTCGACACTCAGCTCAGACTTACACCTACGAAACACAACACTCAGCTCAGACTCGCACCTCGGAAACTCAACACTCAGCTCAAACTCGCACCTCAGAGGCTCGACACTCAGCTCAGACTCGCACCTCAGAAACTCAACACTAAGCTCAGACTCGCACGTAAGACACTTGACACTCGACTCAGACTCACAACTCAATGATTTGAGACTTGTTTTGGACTCACACCTCAGAGACCTGACACTCAACTCAGACTCACACGTCAGAGACTCGAGACTTGTTTTGGACTCACACCTCAGAGACCTGACACTCAACTCAGACTCACACGTCAGAGACTCGAGACTTGTTTTGGACTCACACCTCAGAGACTCCACATTCAACTCAGATTCACACCTCAGAGATTCTGAGTTGAATGCTTTTATCACATGATATGCTGAACATTGTAGACATCCATGAATCTGACCTGGTATGAGGTGTGAGAAAGCTGAGTACCAGTTCATTTTAATTATGAATCATGTAAAACTGTTTGATACCACCTAGGCACATGGTGGTGACTCCACGAAGGGTGAACTGATCCAGAAGACAGGCAAACAGGTCAAGGTTGGCCTTGTACCAGCTTCACAGGAAGGATCAACAGTTCAGCTTGGCAAGGAGACACACAGATCACACACTCTAAAAATGTGATCAGCATATGGGTGTGTTCAGTAGCCTCAGGACGTTGGTATCTCTGTTGCATAAATCAGTTCCTCATTCCTGTTAAGAGGTTGTTGTGCTGTTGGCACTTCATCACTGTGGCCTCTCACACCTCAGAGACTCAACATTCCACTCAGACTCAAACCTCAGAGAATCAACACTCGACTCAGGTTCACACCACAGAGACTCAAGACTTGTTTTGGACTCACACCTCAGAGACTTGGCACTCAGACTCGCACCCAAGAAACTCGACACTCAGCTCAGACTCGCACCTAACTCACTTGACACTCAACTTAGACTCACACTTCAGAGTTTTTGAGACTCTACTCACACTCACACCTCAGAGACTTGAGACCCAACTCAGGCCTCCAATACTTGTGAACATCTCTGTCATACATGATGATCTCATGTATCTTCAAAGTGATCAAGTCCAGGGCCAATGATAAATGCCCGACTGTTAGTGTTAATGGCTCATGGTGCAGGATTCAAAAGTTCACAGGCACCCAGGTTTGTCGTACCTCGTCCACGGTTGGACTAAGACCTGTAGTAGGTTTTAGGTTCCATTCATTACATCACACTTCATTCTTTAACCTTATCTTAGCTGTTATGCTGGAGCAGGTAGCTGATGAATGGAATCTAAAACACACTACTCCACAAAATCAACCAGCTTTTCTTGCCAGAAACGTATGTATGCTTGTATGATGTGTGACGAAGCTGAGTACCAGTTGACTTTAATCATGAATCATGCAAAACTTCCATGACCACCTATTTCCTCTTCTGGTTATGTACCTTATGTACCCTGTTAATGCAGTTGTAGTGCAACGTGACATTTGTGGTGTAGTGTTCTCTCACAGATTTTGATTTCACAGTTGTTATCTTTGGCAGAGGGGTGTAACGTTACCCTGTTATTGGTAGAAGACAGGAGTGTTGTTGTGAAAAAGGCTTTGTCTGTGTCAGGGTCACGCCTGTTCCCCAGCGGCAGCACTGTTGTAGCTCTTTTGTAGTAAACGGGTTCACATAACTCTGCAGCCGTGATCTACAACTCCTGCCTCATGGGCCCAGGAAGATCAGGATCCATTTGAAATGTTCTAGAACGTGTATCAATCCCTCTGCACCCCCCCCCCACCCACACCCACCCACCTACACTGCAGATCTGGCCTGGTTAGAACATTCCCAGTTACGGCTTTAGAACTAAAGCAGGCCAGGACAGTCCATTTCTGGAGGGCTCATAACCTACTTACAGTAAAACTTTTGTTCTTTCACAAAATGCCCTTTAGGACACATCCTGGGCTTAGAAATATCAACCCTTATTATTAACATTTTTTATTAATTTGAACCATTTCAAATTAGTCATCAGTACAGAATTAATCTTATTAGTTCATTAGAAAAAAGTAAGAAGGTTAAACCCCTTTTCGCTCCACATAGTGACCCCCAACACCAGTGGTCGAGCTTTCATTAACAGGAGCTGTGCATCAAAATAATATACAATATATAATAACTCAAAGTACTGTCATTTTTAATACTTCAGTACATTCACAAGCGAGTGCTTTTGTGGTTTTACTCAGGTAGAAATGTAAATTACTCCAAAGACGTTTTTTCGAGGGCTCTTTAGTAAAGGCAATGGTTCTACATAGAACACTGAGTTCTACATAGACCCATTTCATGCTTAAATTGTTCTCTGCATGGTAAAATGGTTCTTCAGATTGATGGAGTAATATGTTGTATATGGTTCTATATAGCACCAAAAAATGATTCTTCTTTTGTTACAAGCTCAAAACCTTTTTCAGTGCTACATAGAACCATGTATAGCACATTCTCCATCAACCTGAAGAACCATTTCTGAAGAATAAGCTGAAGAACGATTTAAAAATGGTTCGATAGGCAAGGCAACACAAGTCCTGTGTATGTGTCTACCACATTTCATACATAATGGCAGTTTAAAGTGCTTTTCACAAACAGAAAAATAAATGTATAAAATAAATAATAAATAATTATAAAATAAATTTCTAAATAATATTAAATAATGCCGCTTACAGCTTCCTGAGAAGACTTCTGCAAAGATAAGTTACAGAAGCATAATTGTCACGATTGGCCCTCCTAGTCCTGTCCATGTGCATTTGTTTTGGTTCAGTGCAGCCCCCTTGTTGTCTGACTCCACCCCTGATTGTTACCACCTGTTTCCCACCTGACCATCATTAGCCCTCTTGTATTTATGCCCTGTGTTTTGCTTAGTCTAGTGCTGGTCTTTGTTTGATCGTGTTTGATGTGTTGGGTGTATTGTATTGTATTCTCGTGGTGTTTGGTTCTTGTTTGAGGTTCTGTGTTCAGTTTGTCATGTCCATGCCTCCTGCTCTCCGTATCGGCTGTTTGAACCTGGACCTTTTTGACCATGACCCTGGATTTGCCCATAATAAAAGTCGCTTATCTCAGCGTGTGCATCCGCCTCATCGCTCCCCGTTACAATAATTAAAAGAAAGTGCATGTGGAGAATAAAAACATACAGAGGAAATCAAAACAAAGGACTTAGGACGTATAAAATTAGCTTATTAAAGGTGAAGTGCAGTCGGTATAGAGTGTGAGTCCTACAGCTCAATCACAGACACATGAAAAGAGAAATGATTTAACCCGGATTTAAAAATCCCTAAATTTTGGGCTCGTCTAAGATCTTCCGGCAGTTTGCTCCAGTTGTAACAGCAACCCAGCAAGTGGGGAACGTTCCCATAACTTTTAACCCTAAAAGAAAATCTTGGTAACACTTTACTGTAGGGTACTGTTCACAAGGCTATATGACACCTACATAGGTTTTTCATGACAACTGACATAACCCTCCATAAACATTTCTAAATGCTTATTCCAATGATGTAATGTGCTATAAAGGTTATACTTGCCAATTAGCTAAAGTAGCCTTTATGACAGACGGTACCTATTGGAGCAAGCATTTATAAACATCTATGTAGGGTTATGTCAGTTGTCATGACTTATGCAGGTGTTATGTAGCCTTATGAACAGCACCCTTCAGTAAAGTGTTACCATCTAATGTTGAAAGAATGTTTTATGGATGCTTGTCGTTTCAACGAAAATTCCTATTTGTTTACAAAATAACAAAAGGTTTTAACCGGAACATTTAGATGATGTTGTGAGGATGCTTTTAGGGAATGTTTCCAAGTAGAACATTCCGGGGAACACAAGAAAAATCACTTCCTGCTGAAATTGGTAATGGACAATATGAGTAATCTTCTCAGAACCTTCAGAACAAGAGCAAAACATGTCTAGCTGGGATAACAGCTAAATCCGGGTTCATCATGTTTAGTTTGGACTCTGGGCTTGACTAGCTGTCCTGATAGAACTAGTTCTAGATACTTAGTTCTAGATATATAGTTCTAGATATAACCAAAGACACCTTAAAGGACCATCAAGCCTTTTTAAGAGCAGCATTTGCACATTTACTTTTACTCAAGTACTAAAATATTCTACTTTATCCACAACAGATTATCATGTATATGTATATTTTTACATCTAGGTACTAGAAGGGAGCTACACACCTCAGATTCTCAATCACTTTAGCACCTGTGAACTGTGTAAATATGATGTGTTAATGGCTTTGATTTTATTTTGATTTGATTTATGAGCTGTGCCAGTAGTATCTAATCAGTATTGATCATACTGAGTTTCCTTTTCATTGATGAACAGGGTGGAGGGGCCTGATAAACTGTGCAGTAACAGATGGGCTACAGTCAGTAACTGTGCACCTACCAATATGTTGGTGTTTCTGATAAAGTGGCCAATGAAGTGTAGGTACATGGTAGGTAGGAGTCTGAGTCTGTGTGGGTGTGTACCTGTGAATCTGATATCTCTGAGGGCTTCTCCGTCAGGCTGCTGCTCTCTGCTGGAATCAGGTCGTTGTATTTGGTGCTGATGTCTTCATCAGAATAATGCAGCCCACCAGGACTCGGCCTCGGGGGAGACCTGCACAGGAGAGAGAGTCGTTTAACATCTGTTTCATCAGGTAGTTACCCTCTGCAGGCTCCGCCCACAAAAACAGACTCGGTTTATATCACAATACCTACATTTAGAGTCGGTTATTCATTCAGCCTAATGTGAAACTGTAGAACAGACTCGGTTTATATCACAATACCTACATTTAGAGTCGGTTATTCATTCAGCCTAATGAGAAACTGTAGAACAGACTCGGTTTATATCACAATACCTACATTTAGAGTCGGTTATTCATTCAGTCTAATGAGAAACTGTAGAACGGACTCGGTTTATATCACAATACCTACATTTAGAGTCGGTTATTCATTCAGTCTAATGAGAAACTGTAGAACAGACTCGGTTTATATCACAATACCTACATTTAGAGTCAGTTATTCATTCAGCCTAATGAGAAACTGTAGAACAGACTCGGTTTATACCACAATACCTACATTTAGAGCCGGTTATTCATTCAGCCTAATGAGAAACTGTAGAACGGACTCGGTTTATATCACAATACCTACATTTAGAGTCGGTTATTCATTCAGTCTAATGAGAAACTGTAGAACAGACTCTGTTTATATCACAATACCTACATTTAGAGTCAGTTATTCATTCAGCCTAATGAGAAACTGTAGAACAGACTCGGTTTATACCACAATACCTACATTTAGAGCCGGTTATTCATTCAGCCTAATGAGAAACTGTAGAACGGACTCGGTTTATATCACAATACCTACATTTAGAGTCGGTTATTCATTCAGTCTAATGAGAAACTGTAGAACAGACTCTGTTTATATCACAATACCTACATTTAGAGCCGGTTATTCATTCAGTCTAATGAGAAACTGTAGAACAGACTCGGTTTATATCACAATACCTACATTTAGAGTCGGTTATTCATTCAGCCTAATGAGAAACTGTAGAACAGACTCGGTTTATATCACAATACCTACATTCAGAGTCGGTTATTCATTCAGCCTAATGAGAAACTGTAGAACGGACTCGGTTTATATCACAATACCTACATTTAGAGTCGGTTATTCATTCAGTCTAATGAGAAACTGTAGAACGGACTCGGTTTATATCACAATACCTACATTTAGAGTCGGTTATTCATTCAGCCAAATGAGGAACCAGTGGAATTTGATTCTGTGAAGAAAGAAGGTTTCTGTTTTGTCTGAGGTTTTCAGGCTCTACCTGCCCAGGTGTTCCTTTTTCACTCACTTCAAAGCCCACAGAGGGACGTCTGTACATTCCACACACGTACACACACAGCTTTGGGGGCAGTTAAAGTGCTAGTTTGGAGGGGGAAAAAAACTACCTCTTACCCCAAATACAGTCAATCAAGCACAACGTGTTTGGTGTGAAGGCTCTTATCCTTCATTATTGCACCAGGAAGGAAAACAATAATGTCAAGTACTAACAGTGAAACTTGCTGTCTCTACAGATCACATACCACATACTGTATATCTCATTATTTATATTAATAATGTTTGTGAATGAATTGTGACTGTCATATTAGAAATATGACGCATTATGGGCATTAGTTTTATCATAACTTCATGCAGCAGTCTGATGGAATCAGCTATGTATTTATACTCTATGTGGCCAATGTGACACCTGCTCATCCAGTGTTTCATCAGAAATGAAGGTGTTCATAGTGAGTTTGTGCTGCAGTAACAGTCTCAACTCTTCTGGAAGGCTTCTAGCTGTTGAACATTGCTGTGAGGATTTGATGGAGCATTAGTGAGCTCAGGTACTGATGTTGGATGGTCAATACTGGATCACTCCAGCTCATCCCTAAGGTACTCAATGGAGCTCCATTACTCCAGAGAACACAGTTCCACTGCTCCACAGCCCAGTGCTGGGGAGATTTAAACCCGTCTGCCAAGCATCCCATTCTATAGGTCAATGCTTTTTTTTTTATTTTACAGAATATACAAACTGTTTGTGCATTTAGACATCTATGTCAGCAGTGGGGGGCCTTAATACAGCTGAACTCACTAATAAAAAGGGGTGTCCACAAACTTTTGGACACATAATGTGTTTATATACGTGTATACATATAGGCACTCACACAAACACGAAGATCTTATGTCCCAGAATCATTTTATACCTTTATCTATCATCGTACTGCTTTTATATTGAAAACATTCCAAATTTTGAGAGCAGTTTACATAAAACAACTTTAATAGAACAGCATGTACTTCTTTACTTCCACAGATTAAGAGCCAGTGACAGTTCCAGTCCCTGAACTGGCCTTCAGTGTGTGCCTTGCTTTAACTCTCAGCGTTCTGTCCGGCAGTCACAGTGCAGGTCACATGACTGCTGGAAACTGATGGATTATCAGTGGAAAAACGCTGCACTGTTTCCAGGCTGTTTTACAGCGGAAAGCTGGATGGGGTGACCCTCGCCGTGTGCTATTGTCATCAGTTTTTCCACAGTATGCAGGCACATGGACAGTTTCTCGCCTGCAGCTCAGATGATCCAGAGCATTAAACTCCCAAACTGCAGGCTTAGTGCTCAGTAGTTAAATCTCAAACCACTAAAATTACTCAGTTATGACCAAAGTATAAAGCTAATATGTAATATTTTTTAATTCCTCACTCATGTATAAGGAGAACCACTACAGTGGAATCTATTAAAAGCAGTTGTGAGAGTGAGGAGCTGAGGTGTGGACCACATACGTACCCTTTTAAAGGGTTAACAGACTACGTGCAGTATAAAAACGGCTATTGTAATTTCCTATGATTACTCCCGAATGGTGCGCACATGTGAGGATGAAGCCAACGTGCGACTGCGAGAGCTTTACGCTAAAAGGGGGGGGAAGAATGAGTGGAATGAGTCTCATTACTGCTCTGCAGCTGAAATCAGTTAGTCTCCCCGATTTAGAGCCAATGCATTTCCTGTTTTGAAAAAAGTGAAAGCCACAGTCTGAAAGTTTCTGGCTAAAAACATTCGCTGCAAAGAATTCCAGGCTAGTGATGCTAACTGTAATGGAAACCCAGACAGAGGAAACCCACAGACAGCAAAAGGCAGACAGACAACAAAAACAGACAGACGGATGGAGAGGAAAAGCAGAGCTGCACCGGCCTGGTGTACACGCCGTTCTTGCGGCAGAAGGAGTTTTTGACGGACAGGCGGCGGTTGTTTAGCTCCAGAGCAGGGAATCGGCCCTCGTCCAGACTGACCATCTCTCCGTGGGTCAGCGTCTTACAGTTCGAGTTGTTGCCTAGAAAAAAAAACATACATACATAGATGAAATTATGAATCGCTCAAAGTTCTACTTTTAATTTCAACATGAATTAATACAATTCGGGTTCTTCAATCAGTGGTTTTCAACCTTCAGTGGCCCCCCGGTGTCGGCTGGACATCACTGCAACATGGACATTTAAACAAGGGTCATTTTAAATGTGACAAATTTAGCTGATTATTAGTCTATGATCATATTTACATCAAGCTCATTGATTGACAAACTGCTAGCTATCTGTGTTTATATTTTCAAGTCAGTGTGAAACATTTCACTTTTTGATAATTACAAAAGCTACTTTAGTGGCTGGTTACATGCAGATAAAACAGAGCTCAGAGTCTGAGATCACACCCAGGTTTCGTACTTCAGGTTTGGTATAAGAAAAACAAAGAAGCAAGTTTCTCATAAATCATTTTTCTCTGAGTTTCTGTACCAAAGATCAGTTTTTCATTTTTTTCATGATTTAACTGTAGAAAATTTTGCAACATCCACTGAGAAAATGACACACAGCTGGTCAGTCTGGCTAAGGAGTCTTGATCTTCAGAAGGAATAGAAACGTATAGCTGCGTGTCGTCAGCATAGCTATAAAAATTATACCATGCTTCCTAATAACATCACCTTGAGGCAGCATGTACAAAGAGAAAAGCAAAGGCCCTAAAACTGAACCTTGAGGGACTCCATAAGAACCAGCAAATCGTTTTGATGAATGATTTCCAGGTGAAACCATGAACTGCTTATCACTTAAATATGATTTAAACCATTCTAAAACTGTGCCCGAGAGGCCGACCCAACATTCAAGACGCTGGAGTAAAATCTTGTGTTCAACAATATCAAAAGCTGCACTAAGATCCAAAAAACAAAACAAAATAGAAGGATTTTGTGCATCAACACTGAGCCTGAGGGTCATTCTGAGGTCATTCAGATCTTTTAATATCATTTAAAGATTCAGAGAATCTGGAGAAATCTCTGTCTGTGAGGGACGAGGCTGAAAACCAGTATCTGCTGGCCGTGATCTTTGGGCCCTCAGACGGCACTGCATTAAAAACAGTAGACAGTAGTAGTAGTACAAGAGAGGAACTCAGACAAAACACAACACCAGGTATTTTTACATTTTAAGCAGACAAGCATTTTCTTTTGAATAAAAAAAATAAATACAGCGTTTTAGTATGTAGGCGGAGCCGCATTGTAGCCACGCCCCTGTATTTTAGAGGGAGTGAGGCTGCATCCCTGTCCCACATGGCCACATGGTGAGCAGTTAGATCCCCTTGTTCTAAAGTAAATGTGTCCCAAAGTCTAAAAATCGGTGTGGAACATTAAGAATCATCATATTTTCTGCAGTTCAGTACTTTTTAGTGTTTTAAAGAAAAATATGATTTTCTGTGTGAACAGAACCAGCACGTACTGGCTGTGCTTTTGAGCTCAAAATGAGCTAAAACTGTCACCACCGAAACAGTCACTACTGAAACACTTGGTAAAGTTTGGGTAGAGTTATGATTGTTTCGGTAGTGATAAAATACAATGTTCAATCTTTCGTTTTAATAAAATAAACATAATGAAGGAAAAGGGTCAGCAGAAGGATTTTAGTCTAAAGTCCAAGATCAGTTAAAAGTCCCAAACACAACAGTGGAATTCAGACATTTTAAAAAGAAAATCTAGATGTATTATTACTTAAATTTTTAAATAAAAAAAACTATTTTAAAAAGGTTTCCCACATTTTCATGTCACCAGTGAAACACAAAGAGCCGTTGAGCTTATAAAGCTTGGAGTTTTGGTTTGCCTGAATCTTACTATTGCGTTTGGGACTTTTATCTGATCTCACGTTGGGACTTTTCTTGCATCTCAACTCTAACTTTGTATGAGGATGGAAGAAAAGCAGGCTACCTGAGTCTGATTTCTTGGCGTATTTCTTGCTCTGGCCTCTAATGATGAGGATGAAGACCAGCAGCAGGATGAAGATGAGACCGACCAACGCCACCACCACCAGGAACCACCACTCCTCATAGAACGGCGCCACCTTCTGGGCTGGAGGAGAAAGGACAAGGCATATTAACAAATCATCCTGTTTCAGTCACTGGGCTACAAGACCGAATTTAACATCAACCTGAGATAGAAGGAGACGGTTGACTCGGAGAGCCGTATCCATAGTCGTTGACCCCGATGACTCGGAAATCATAGCTGACCCCCTGCTTCAGGATGTCCATGTTAAAAGTGTATGACGTCACTTCCTTAGGAATATCCTTGATCAAAATGTCCCACAGGCCTTCATCTGCAACAAAAACACAAACGGCATGAGGGCAATCATGAAAACCCTCAGTTCAGGCCTTTATTCTTCGTGCTAGGTGATGAAAAGCTGAGAAGATCCCACCTCGCCAAGCCCGACGTGCCAAATCTTGCACAGTTAAAAGCTCTGCTGCCTTTGCGCCGTATAATTTGTAACCTAAACAACTTGCAGATTTTATATGTACCTCATAAATGCTACAGTGCTCTCAGGGTAGAGAGCTGGGAGTTTCCGGCCTTTACAGCTGAATACAGTAACAGCAGCCAGAATCACACTATTATCTTTACTGCTGGAGTTTAACATGCATCTGCAAGCTCCTACAGCGAGCACTGTACCCTGGATCATAAAACACACACACTCTGCTGAAGAGAGAGACCACAAATCACCTCAAATATAATCCATACTTCTAATATTTCTCATATTAAAACTGCAGTAGTCCATCTTATAAGGTCTACCTTATACAGACCTCATTTTCTCGCATAATTTTGCTCGTTTCAAGACTTGCACTCTGTAATTCTTGTAAAGACGGCTCTTTAAATGTTCTTTAGTAAACAAAAATGGTTCTACATAGAACCATGAACACTCAAAGAACCCTTTGCATCAATAAAAGGTTCTCTGCATGGTGAAATGGTTCTTGAGATTGATGGAGAATGTGTTGTGTATGGTTCTATATAGCACCAAAAATGGTTCTGCTATTGTGGCGGTGTCGAGCTTGTAGCAATAGCAGAACCCTTTCTGGTGCCTTTCTCAAAAAGGTTCTATATAGAACCGTCACAACACATTTTCTATCAATCTGAAGAATCATTTCACCATGCAAAGAGCCATTTAAGCATACAAAGAGTTCACTGAGTGAACTCAGAATCATTTTCTTTACCAAAGAACCCTTGGAGAACCATCTACTTTAAGAGTGCAATGATGATATAGGTAGACTTCTCTTATTATATTATAGTGTGTGTGGGAATGTTTATCTTGTTTGTTAGTGGTGGTTGTATTACAGAGACTCCCACTGTAAGGCGGGTCAAGCCTGCAGGCTGTGTGCTTATGTGGGGGGTTGCTGAGGCTGAGAAAGGAGATGTAAGTTTGGGACAGAGAGCAAAGTGTGAGTAACAGTGTTCTCTGCATGCAGCGTGGCTGCAGACTGTTAATACAATGTTTTTTCTCACACCAATCAGTCCTAACATCATGACCACCTCCTTGTTTCTACACTCACTGTCCATTTGATCAGCTCCACTTACTGTATAGCTGCACTCTGTAGTTCTACAGTTACAGACTGTAGTCCATCTGTTTCTCTGATACTCTGTTACCCTGTTCTTCAGTGGTCAGGACCCCAGAGGACCCCCACAGAGCAGGTACTATTTGGGTGGTGGGTCATCTCAGCACTGCAGTAACACTGACGTGGTGGTGGTGGTGTTTTAGTGTGTGTTGTGCTGGTAGAAGTGGATCAGACACAGCAGTGCTGCTGGAGTTTTTACCTTGGTTTACCAAGAGAGACGCTGGAGGACTTTCACCTGAAATGAGTTCATGAAGCCAGTCTGGTTATAAAATTGATAACCGGACATCAGAGCCAGAATTACTCTTTTAGTACTTTTACTTTATACTTAAGTACATTTGAAGGTAAATACTTTAGTACTTTTACTCCAGTGGAGGTCTAAAGGGAGGAACTTCTACTTTACTGGAGTGATATTTACCTTGGGTGTCTCTATTTTAACTCAAGTGCATGATGTGTGTACTTCGTCCACCGCGGCATAACAGGAGTAAAAACAGGCTTTGTTGAGTTGAGCTGGACATTTTGTTTTAAATGATTTAACTTCTTTTACCTTTTATCTGTCATGCATCTCCAACATTAGAGCATAACATGATTTCTGGCTTAAATCACTGCACTTAAAAAAAAAAGAATACAAAACAAACATTCTTGAACGTTTACCTGAAGGTCTGGCCTCGATGACGTATCGTGTGATGGGGGCTCGTCCGGGATCACCGTTAGTCCAGTGAATGGTCAGAGCAGAGCCATAGCGAGAGATGAACGGTTCACCGGGGGGCCCCGGGGCACCTATATCACCGAGGAAAGTTAGAGACAATATTTCTGCTTTATAAAACATTCAAAATTATTTACTGATAATCAGGCCTGGGTGATAACATACGAACAATGATTAGTGAAATATCATTCAGTGTTCATAAGGCACATTTTGGGTATTTTCACACAATTGATGATGCCGTTCTGTTCCTCCAGTATCAGCAGCAAAGGCTCTGAAGTTTGAACAGCTGCTATTTCAGTACACAAGATACACTATTTACTCTTTAGATGGAGAGGAGAAGAAGTCTAGCCGCTCACTCGCAACAGTGCAAACCAGGAGGAAAGTTAGAATAGTTAGCTCTTAATTCCATTTAATTGTACTTTTGATTCATATTTGGCTATTTCATGTACTTCTGAAAGACTCAGCCTCTTTGTGGCGCTATATCATGCCCAATCATCTTACTGACCTGTTGCCATTTAACCTAATTATCTGTGAGATGTCCCACCAGGTGTTTTTTTAAGCATTACATGACTATCCCAGTTTTATGTCATTCCTGTACCAACTTTTTTGAAACATGTTGCTGGCATCAAATTTAAAGTGGGAATATATATTTCAAAAGACAATAAAATTTCTCAGTCTCAATTATTTACATTCTGCACAGTGTCCCACATTTTTGGAAACATGGTTGCAATTATTGATGATTATAAATATCAGACAATATAGAAACATATATTTTGGATGGCTTCTGTGGGTTCCAGTTCCAATTACCCCAAAATCCTCAGACGTCATTACCTCATAATGAGCATGAAATGACTATGAAAATCCCAGGTGGGACAGCAACTTCAGAAGAGTAAGTGACTTTACAGAAACCTTCTTTTGGAACAAACGTAATTTTTCTCAAAGAGTTTAAGTTAATCAGACAGACAGACTGACCTTCTCCAGGTCCAGTGGTGATGTTGGCCTCCACCTCCGGCCCGTAGGTGAAGGTTTTGGCGCGGATGCGGAAGTTGTAGGTCACCCCGTCAGCTAAGTCTTTAATTTTCAGCCACAGGGGGGCGCTGCCCTTCACGTCCACCGTCACTATCTTACTGACTCCTGGGGGGGAGGGGGAGTCAAGACAGTCGGCACAGGCCACTGAGGGTTCTAGACAAACACACTGCTTTTAGTCCAACCAACAAGAGCTACATACACAAACTTTAGCCTAGTCTAGTCTTTGTATCCTCAGACTCAGTGATGTACAGTTCAGCTCTTTACCTGCTTTCTAGTATCTTAGTGTAATTAGATCTTAAGATTTCAGACTCTAAACTGAAACCTGGGTACTAATCGCCTGCTTCCTGTCTTACAGTCTGGAACAGTCAGGATGCATCGTTAATTTGGGACTCTTTAGGATTTTATATGATAAGTGAGCCACAAACACTGGGGTTTTGTTACTTCCACTTCTGCCAAGAGTTTCCTGCTCTGCCCACTTTGACAACAATGAGCAAGACATTGTTGCTGGACTGAAAAAGGATCCTGAAGTTTACAGTATTGTTTAATTAATTTATTCAATGGTTTTCTTAGAAAAATGTGGCTAAAAAGCAGATATCACTGCATGTTTGCTGACATGCCACTCACTGGGTGTGTGTTTTAATACTAATAATCATAACCTTTATTTATTCATTAACAAGTCATATGCGACTTGAATTAAGGCAGCAGTTGAAATTATTCCAGACTCTGAGGAAGGAAGCAACCTATCAGACCTCCAGCAGTACCCAGGCCAGGTTAACTGCTGAATACATCAATCACCATAAGTATTCATCCCTAAAGCTCAGTTCATCCTGACCCACCACTCTCCAACAAACACCAGAATTTTGAAGTCACTGTACTACATATAAAAGCTTCCCCTCATCTTTTTCCATCTCTTCATCCTCTCTGTTCTCTTTCAGAAGAGGTGACCATAGTGTTCCACCTGAAATCAACACCATCATTCTCTAGCAAACATCATCATTCTCCAATGAACACCAGGATTCTTCACCAAACACTAACGAATTCAGAGAACAACATTATCCAACAAACAGTAGCGTTCTGAAGTCACTGAAGTCGAATATAGCGTTCCTCCTGAAACCAACACCTCAGAATTCTCTAGCAAACACCGTCATTCTCCAATAAACACCAGAATTCTCCATCAACACCGTCATTCACCAATAAACACCAGGATTCTCCACCAAACACCGTCATTCTCCAATAAACACCAGGATTCTCCACCAAACGCTGTCATTCACCAATAAACACCAGGATTCTCTACCAAACACCGTCATTCTCCAATAAACACCAGAATTCTCCAATAAACACCGTCATTCTCCCCCAAACACAGTCATTCTCCAACACCAGAATTCTCCACCAAACACCGTTTTTCACCAATAAACGCCGTCATTCTCCACCAAACACTGTCATTCACCAATAAACACCAGAATTCTCCACCAAACACCGTCATTCTCCAATAAACACCAGAATTCTCCACCAAATACCATTATACTCCAATAAACAACAGAATTCTCCACCAAACACCATTATACTCAAACACCAGAATTCTCCATCAAACACTGTCATTCACCAATAAACACCAGTATTCTCCACCAAACACCGTCATTCTCCAATAAACACCAGTATTCTCCACCAAACGCCGTCATTCACCAATAAACACCAGGATTCTCCACCAAACACCGTCATTCACCAATAAACACCAGGATTCTCCACCAAACACCGTCATTCTCCAATAAACACCAGGATTCTCCACCAAACGCTGTCATTCACCAATAAACACCAGGATTCTCTACCAAACCCCGTCATTCTCCAATAAACACCAGAATTCTCCAATAAACACCGTCATTCTCCCCCAAACACAGTCATTCTCCAACACCAGAATTCTCCACCAAACACCGTTTTTCACCAATAAACGCCGTCATTCTCCACCAAACACTGTCATTCACCAATAAACACCAGAATTCTCCACCAAACACCGTCATTCTCCAATAAACACCAGAATTCTCCACCAAATACCATTATACTTCAATAAACAACAGAATTCTCAACCAAACACCATTATACTCAAACACCAGAATTCTCCATCAAACACTGTCATTCACCAATAAACACCAGTATTCTCCACCAAACACCGTCATTCTCCAATAAACACCAGTATTCTCCACCAAACACCGTCATTCTCCAATAAACACCAGGATTCTCCACCAAACACCGTCATTCACCAATAAACACCAGGATTCTCCACCAAACACCGTCATTCACCAATAAACACCAGGATTCTCCACCAAACACCGTCATTCACCAATAAACACCAGGATTCTCCACCAAACGCCGTCATTCTCCAATAAACACCAGGATTCTCCACCAAACACCGTCATTCTCCAATAAACACCAGGATTCTCCACCAAACGCTGTCATTCACCAATAAACACCAGGATTCTCTACCAAACACCGTCATTCTCCAATAAACACCAGAATTCTCCAATAAACACCGTCATTCTCCCCCAAACACAGTCATTCTCCAACACCAGAATTCTCCACCAAACACCGTTTTTCACCAATAAACGCCGTCATTCTCCACCAAACACTGTCATTCACCAATAAACAACAGAATTCTCCACCAAACACCATTATACTCAAACACCAGAATTCTCCACCAAATACCATTATACTCCAATAAACAACAGAATTCTCCACCAAACACCATTATACTCAAATAAACACCATCATTCTCCGCCAAATAATAACAAATGAGACCAACATTATCCAACAAATACCATCACTCTTCACCACACACTATCATGTGCCACCAAAATGATCATCATTGTGACACCAACAACCCTCTCCACTCTCCAGAAAAACCTTTTACACCAAACATTATCATCCTCCAACAAATACTATCATTCTCCATCAAACACCTCCTGCCAAAAACCAACATTCTTTGCTAAACACTAATTCTAATATTGTTTTTTGGCTTTAGAAAGTTCTAATAAAAGTGCTGACAAGTCAAATTACATTCATCAGTGCGAATGGAGACTGAATCATGCAGTAGTCACACCAGCCCACCGCTGGGCTCGATGCTGGTTGAATATGTGAGTACTGGTGTTTGGTTGGGCTTCAAACGGCTTTGTTATTTGACATGATGAGACATGATTAACAGCTCACTGTTAAGACAAGCACTTGGGTTTGCTGAAGAATGTTGGGTCAGTTAATTCCGGGCGTCACCCACGAACAAGCTCTGGAACAGTACTGACCATCGACAGGGGTGCAGGGCTCATAGATGAGGCGATAGCCCTCGATGATGCCGTTGGGGAAGACTGGCTCGCCCCAGGAAACGTTCACAGAGGTGGTGGTGAGTTCACTGAAGTGGATAAAGCTCGGAGCACTGGGAGCTGAGAGAGAGAGGGAGAGGGATATGAGGAGGAGACACACAAACAGGGCAAAAACAAACAACTCGAAGAGTCAAAAAGCTCCTTTATTATTACAGGAACCCAAAATGAAACCCAATCAGAAAAGATTACTCTCTCCCATTACCCACAATGCACCGCATCCATGTTAACACTCCTTGACCCGGGTCACTACAGGTAATAAGCACAAGACTACCTACCTCACTTTACCCATAAAGCCCTGGCTGTAGGCTGACCTGGCTGTAGGCTGAGTGACCACACGCCGAAATGGGACTGAAATGGGACGGCGTTAGTGTATATGCTAATAAAGACGAAAGACGTGTGACAGCTGGCTGTGTACCGGCTTGCTGAGTGCGCCCCCTAGTGGGGGGACTGCGTGGTCCGTCTCCGGCTGCGTTAAAGGGGGCGACGCTGATCATGTAGGTGGTGTAGCCGGTCAGGTTCTTCAGCTTCACCCCTCCTTCGGGCAGGAAGAGAGTCCGCAGCTTCTCCGTCTCATTCTTGCGCTGGTACTCCCAGAAATAAATCTGTCAAATCAATAAAAACAACATAAACAACAAAATAAACAAAAGGAATATCGTAAGCACATGACATGTTACCTCTGGAACAGAAGAGAGAGTATCTGAGTCTGATGGTTTGCCTTTAGTTCTAATCCGCTCTGAGCTCTAGCTAAAATGCATAATTCGAGAATCTGAAGTTGTCGTTTCCAAGGCGTGTCAGATTAACTCAATCCATATCTATAAATTCTGCCTTGACTGTTAAACACACTCTTTGTGGCTGTAATTTGCTAGGAAAAAATAAACGACACACAGTGCTTAAAAACTCCAGCAGCACTGCTGTGTCTGATCCACTCGCACCAGCACAACACACACTAACACACACCATCATGTCAGTGATACTGCAGTGCTGAGAATGACCACCCAAATAGTACCTGCTCTGTGAGGGTCCATGGGGGTCCTGACCACTGAAGAACAGGGTACAGTCTGTAACTGGAGAACTACAGAGTGAAACTATATGGTCAGGGGAGCTGATAAAATAGACAGAGAGTGTAGGAACAAGGAGGTGGACTTAATGAAGTGGCTAGTCAGCATATATATATATATATATATATATATATATATATAGTATATAACTGGAGGCTTGCACACAGACAGCCTGACTCTAGTCCCTCCCTCATTGTTAAAGCTCTACCAGACCTAGAGAGGGAAAAGAAAACAGATGATGGATGAAGCTAAACTAACCACTGGACCTATGGACCTTGTCCACAATCTGCCGATCTTGCATGATCATCAAGTCTTTAAGAGATTTATTAGTAATTTTATTTTTTTTGGTGATTTATTATGGTTATGCATTGCAAAGCAACACCTCAGACACCATGGCAACTGCCTAGCAGCAATTTGGCAGCAGCATGGGATAACACATCAACTGCCTAGAAAAATCTTAGCAACCACATGGGATACCATAGCAACCACCTAGCAACACCTTAGCAACTACCTTTGATACCATAGCAACCACCTAGCAACACCTTAGCGAACACCTGGATCACCACAGCAATCACCTAGGATACAATACCAAACCCCCCAGCAATACCATAGCAGCCACGTAGCAACACCTTAGCAACCACTTTGGATACCATAGCAACCACGTAGCAGGAAGGGGGAACCATTTAAGCTGTGCAACCACACATTTCTAGAC
>NC_051223.1:37855115-37867615 GCF_015220715.1 Pygocentrus nattereri
CGTGTTGCTGTTGGTGGAATTCAGCCGATACGTGATCTGATAGGCTGGAGAGGAAACAGATCAGAAACACAGTTTTCATTACAGACATATTATCAATAACATGGAGTATTTAAAACATTGAAGAAGTTATGAAGTTCTCATCATATTTAGATGCTCTTTGGCTGCTGCCTGACACAGAACATCTAATTTAGGGAGTCGTTGTGCTCATACAATGGCAATTCACTGAGTAACTGCACTGTGTTATGGTTAATATCATATTTTATCAGCGTTGTCGTTCACAGTAGATTGCAAAGTAGAATGTAAAGAAAAAAGTAAAGCACTGAAGCCGTAAAACATCGTTTCAATCCTATGTGTTTAGTATTTGCAGTTTCCTTCACTAAAAAAGTAGTTCCAGCAGCTTAGAGCAAAGAGAACATTCTTATTACTTAGTAAACAGTGGTCAGTGAAATGAAAAAAACATGAATGCACTGTTATTAATTATAAAAACACAAGAACTTCCAACCAATCAATTTGTATGACCAGGACAACCCAGCTGTCTTTACATGAAAAGATTTTTGCCAATCTGATTGAATACATGCCTTCTGCCCGATGACTGCTGGGATAGGCTCCAGCACCCCCCGTAACCCTGAGGGAGAAGCGGCTTAGAAAATGTGTGTGTGTGTGTGTGTGTGTGTGTGACTGAATACATTCTGTTTACAGATTAAGACTGAGGTGTTTATTCTCACTCCACTCAACGCTCTGATGGTGCGTGGTGGTTGGTTAGTGTAGTGCTTAACACCTTTGCCTTTCACACTGTAGACTGGGGTTCAAGCACCCTACAGTATACCAATAAGAGTCCTTGGGCAAGACTCCTAACACCACCTTGGCCTACCTGTGTAAAAATGATCAAATTGTAAAGTCGCTCTGGATAAGAGCGTCAGCCAAATACCATAAATGTAAATGATGAACATCTCCATTTACAGGCTCACTACAGGTAATCAGATCCAAAATTACACAAACGCGTAGAGAACCGCTTAGTGTTGACGTTACCATGACAACCAGCATCACATGAGTCAGAGTCAGATGAGCAGCAGTGAGCAGTGCTTGTGTTTTTAATGACTTTAAAATTACAGCAGATTCAGAAAAGAATTTGCTCAACATGTACTTAACAAAGAAGAGGTGAGAGGAAGACGTCATGTCCTGCAACATTCTGGGACCATCTGTTGACTATTTTTAAGTCTTTCAAAGCTCAAAGCATAAACATCTTACATGTCCAAACGTAATTAAACTTTCTGATTGGAAATGTAATCAGATACAGGGATTTACACGGATATTATACTTCTATTTAGTGGAATATTTACAGGATTACCCACCTCACTCAATCGGATGGAAATTGCATTTGGAATGGCAATTAGACCAGCCTATTCCAGTTGAGCCATTAGTCTGATTATTAACGGGTTATTGGGTTGCATGTGAATGTGACTAGAGTCATTAAACTGGCATGCTTCGGCAAGTATATGTGCGTGTAACATCTGCACTTTATCCCAGTTTCCCAAAACCTGGGTCATTCTACAGAAACATCTATTTTTGTGTCCTTAGTGTTTAAAGATATACTACACTTAAAAACCTGTTAAGGTTATAATTTATTTACATTTTCAAATAAAGCAATAAGTTACACCTTCTTGATCCTCAATTTAGCAATATTGGTTATTAAATCAATTATCTAGAACTCCAAGCACCACACAAGAGCTCATCCTCACAGTCATGTGTGAAGGCTAAGGTCATATTTTGAGGTAAAAAGCATGTTTTCTGCTACTTTAACTACAATAATCTATACATGGCTATGAAATATATAAATGAAATGACAAAGAAAACAAAAGCCAAATAAATATTATAAAATATATAATGAAAGTTGTGGCCCCCAGGAGTCGTGTCACTGGTATTACTGCATAATAAAATCTCTTATTTTGAAATAAAAGTCACACCGATGACGTCACTCGACTCCCTTTCACCTGTTTTCTGAGGATCTATGAAGAGAAGCTCGTGGTGAGTCCACTGTGTCTCTCAGTTCTCAGAGATCTTCTCATTCAGCTCATGATCTCATATGAAGCTTTTAGCTGACGTCACCGGTGTGACCGACTTTATTCTGAGGTCATTGTGAAAAAAATTGAACACAAATGGATTAAATTCCATATTTTAGTGGACGTTCCCTGATGGACAGTCTGTGGTTTGATGTTCTGTAAAATGCATTGTTCATTAAAAACGTCTCTGGTGTTTCCTTTATTATGAGGAACACCAATGACAGTCAGTAACACCAGTAACTCCTATGGAGAGGCAGGAAAGTGGACGTTTCTCCAGAATGACCCTGCTAATAATAAAAGAAAAGAAACCACCCAGCACTAACTAGAAGAGAAAGAAACAAAATAATCAAAATCATCCATGATATGCCACAATAATGAACCTCAAATCCTCAAATACTGAACATCACCTCGTGCCACCATGCTGATGAGGAATGCGGTCGGTTCGCAGCCCAAATGAATTCATTATTTTTATTTGGTCCTGTTTAATTATACTTTATTTTAGGCACTCTTAGTTTATTCACTTATTTTACTGTTTTCAGTTTTTTTTTTTTTACAAAAAACTGTGAATTGTGGCTGAGGAGGACGGGAGCTCCAGCTGCGGAGAAAAGAACTCAAGACTCTAAAGTGGCAAATTAAAGTGCGAGACCGGCGGATCCAGCGCAGTAAACAGAAAACCCGCTCATGATGTCTCCCGTTTTGCTGGCGCGACTGATCTACATGGATTCCAAATGAGCTATTAGGATTACTCGGCTTATTAACGGATTATGAGGCTGCATGTAAATGTGGCCGATGTTGTAAAAATGTATACACCACAAAATCATCTCTTCTCCGCACGTTTACGTGAGTAACTGAGGTGGCATCACTTAGAATTTGAATTTTCCGAACTAATTACTTCTTTATTAATGTAAAACGTTGCACAGACATGTAACCTCTCTCGCTCTCTCACTCTCCCATGCACACACACTCACCGAGAATGATGCCGTTGGGCTGAGCTGGAGATTGCCAGATGAGTCTAACAGAAGTGGTTCGGACCTCCGGGAACAGAATGCCAACAGGAGGTCCAGGCACTGAGAGAGACAGTGAGAAAAACACAGGCTTTCAGGTTGATCTTGCGTGTATTTAATGTTTACAAAATTCCATCGGAATATTTTCCCACAATCCCGTATAATGGAACACTGACATACAGACAGGTCAGTATGTTTGTGTTCTTAAAATTGCAATACAGCCCTGCGGTAAAGTGCTATAAGGTATGTATCACAATATTGTGAAGTACTGCGGCACAGCCCTTTAATAAAGTACAGAACAGTGACATATTTCAGTACAATATTGTTAAGTACTGAAGCAAAGTATTGAGGAGGATTACAGCTAAGTGTTGTAAAATATTGCAGTATTGCAGTAATAAACTGTGAAGTACTACAGTAAGGTATTGTGAAGTACTGAAATACATTACTGTAAAATACTGCAGTGTGATAATGTAAAATACTGCAGTCAATACTGTAAGGTTTGCACTGCAGTGTTATAAAGTACTGCTGGTGGAACAGGGAGACAGTATTGCAGAAAAATACTGTAGCACAGCATTTCAAAATATCACAATAAAGTATTGGGAAGTACAATATTGTAAAGCATTGCAGTGAAATGTATCAAAGTATTTTAAAATATTGTAAAATACTGCAGTATAATATATCAGTGGTTTGCGGTACAGACATGACATTGATGATGCTGCCATGGCTGCCGTGCCTACCATCATCGAGGGTGCGCTCGAGGATGGGAGGGGAGCTGGGCCGCCCGTCTCCGATGCGCGTGAAGGCCAGAACCTGGATCTCATACAGAACATACTTCCCTAAACCGGTCAGTTGAACGCTGTGGGTGGAGTTTCCCTCCACCGTCCAAAACTGCAGAGAAGAGTCTGAATCCTTCTCCTTATATACCACCTAAAAGAGGGAGGGAGAGGGAGAGAGAGAGAGAGAGAGAGAGAGAGAGAGAGAGAGAGAAACAGAGATAAACAGAAAGAGAAATGATTTAGCTTATCTGATATGTGTCTAAATCCAAAGACAATATATTCCATCTGATCAGGATCAAATCAGCTTTATAAAAAAATCTACATAGATGAAACACTGCGCTGTACATGTAACAATTTTGCGCTTATTTGCTTCTTTGTTTACTAACTCTCTTAACACTCTATCAATGTTATTAATAAAAGAATTATGAATATCTTTATTGTGTTTCTCATAAGCTTTTATTTTCCATTTTTGTGATATCATAGCACACTTTTTCCAGCATGGCTGACCTTATAGCCGAGGATGAGGCCATTTCTGTCTGGCTCCGGAACCTCAAACCAGCGCACCAGGATACTGCTGGAGGTCGTAGCAAAGGCTGAGACATTTGTGGGTCCACAAGAGGGAACTGAAGGAGAGAGAGAGAGAAGAGAGAGAGAGAGAGAGAGAGAGAGAGAAAGAGAAAGAGAGAGAGAGAGAAAGAGAGAAGCTTTAATGTGTGTGTGGGATTTGCTCTGCTAAATGAAAAATGCTGGAGTTCTGTACACACACTCCATGTGTTCTTAATTTTCTCACTCACACACACACACACACACACACACACACACACACAGGTCCGTTCCTAATGACATCTCTCCAGAAATTTGGAATGTCTGACAGAATCCGTATGGAGAGAGTGATGAGAGAGAAGATTTTACTCCCCACTAACCTCCACTGAAATTCTCCAAACTCACTAAACACAGGACATACCACAGACACACAGACAGGATCTGAGCTAAGGATACACACATTATTTAAAACAGTTTTAACTGTTATTTTTCTATATATTTCATTTAAATCATTCTTCAATCATAATTAAATGAATATTGAAACCTTCTGACAGGATTGAGTCCGGACTTCTTTATATTAACAATTTTAAATTACAAAACTGTAAAATGTGTTTCTTTTTGCAAAACAAGCCTGTAAACATTACAATACCTTTTTATTAAATACACAACTCCTGACCCTGTTACAGACTCGCACTCCACTCCTGTTACTCCTTTCTCTGCCTGTTACCCTGCCCTGTCCTACCCTGCTTTTACCCATCACCCCACTGTTACTGCAGTCCTACTCATTACCGCACACCTCCCCCATTATCTGACGGTTACTCCACTCCCACTCCCCTTTAACCCACTCTTGCTTCCTTCCTACTGTGTTACCACTGTCCTATCCAAGTCATCCCACTCCTACCTGTCATCCCAGTCCTCCCCATGTTACTCATTCTTACTTCTCTTCTACCACTGTTATTCAGCTCCAACCTAGGTCACCCCATTCCTAACCCTGTTAATTGACTACTAACCCACTACCTGACTCCCACCTGTAATTCTACTCTTACCTTATTCCTACATGTTATCTTACTCCAATGCCTATTACCCCACTTCTGCCCTTACCCACTCTACCCTACTCTTTCCCATGTTACAGCATATCTACCCTTGTTACGCCCCACCGACCCACGTTACCCCCCGTTATCCCACCCCTGTTACTCCACTGCTGTTCTACTTTGTGAGCTCACATCAATGCCTCTTACACCACTATTACCCTGTTACACCACCTCTATCGCTCTCCTTCCCATGTTACCTCACTTGTACCGTTACCTCAGTCCAACACCTGTTTCCCCACTTCTACCCATAGCTCGTGTTACCCCACTACTATGCATGTTACCTAACTCTTACCTTGTTTCTACCCCATTATCCCACTTCTCCATCTACCACCCATAGGTAGCCCAGTTCCCCATCTCTTACCCATAGGTACTCCAGTTGCCCATCTCTTACCCATAGGTACTCCAATTCCCCATCTCCTACCCATAGGTACTCCAGTTCCCCATCTCCTACCCATAGGTACTCCAGTTCCCCATCTCCTACCCATAGGTACTCCAGGTACCCATCTAATACCCATAGGTACTCCAGGTACCCATCTACTACCCAAAGGTACTCCAGTTACCCAACTCCTGACCATAGGATTAGGGTTAGGGTACTCCATCTCCTACCCATAGGGTTTGGATTCTCCAGTTAGCCATAGGTACTCCAATTACCCATCTACTACCCATAGGTACTCCCTTTACTCATCTGCTACCCATAGAGTTAGGGTACTTAAGTTAAACGTAGGTACTCCAGTTACCAGTCACTTAACCACAGGTACGCCAGTTTTCCATCTCCTACCCATAGGTACTCCAGTTCCCCATCTCCTACCCATAGGTACTCCAGTTCCCCATCTCCTACCCATAGGTACTCCATTTCCCCGTCTCCTACCCATAGTTACTCCAGTTCAACATCTCCTACCCATAGGTACTCCAGGTACCCATCTAGTATCCATAGGTACTCCAGGTACCCATCTACGACCCAAAGATACTCCAGTTACCCAACTTCTAACCATAGATACTTCAGTTACCCAACTCCTGACCATAGGGTTAGGGTTAGGGTACTCCATGTCCTACCCATAGGGTTTGGATTCTCCAGTTAACCATAGGAACTCCAATTACCCATCTACTAACCATAGGTACTCCCTTTACTTATCTGCTATCCATAGAGTTAGGGTACGTCAGTTACACATAGGTACTCCAGTTATCAATCTCTTAACCAAAGGTACGCCAGTTTCCCATCTACTACCCATAGGTACTCCAGGTACCCACCTAACCGACCCCTGACCATAGGTATTTCAGTTACCCATCTCCTGCATGTTATCCAACTCTTAGCCCAATCCAACCCTTAAGAAGCCCTGTTAACAACTCCTTCCCATAGGTTCTCCTGTTACCCACCTCTTACCAATAGATACTTCCTGTTATCCAACTCCTACCTCTGTTACCGCATGTGATAACACACACTCTTTGTTACACTGATACTAACCAAACATAAGGGCTTGACACAGAGACTGAATGAAAAGTTAAAAAGGAAATAAATAATTTTTTAAAAGGTGGTTGTAACCAACAATTTTAACCTCTTACCCGACTCTCTGGTACGCCCTCGTACAGGCTGGCTCCATGGTCCGGCTCCGATGCCATTTACAGCCTGAACTTTGACCTCATATTCAGTCCATTCCTCCAAGTCCTCTATTGTGAACTCCCGCTCCAACCGGTCAGGGATCAGGTGGATTAGAGCTTTGGCTTGGGGGCTGGTCCTGCTGTACTGAACCCTGTAGCCAACTGACTCTGGATTGCCATTATATTCCCACTCCGGCAGGGGCTGGACACACACCAAGAGATACACAGTAAGAGGGGTGTGTTTGGAGTGAGCCAAAATTAGCTCTTTCATTTTCTATTTTATAAAGACTTAAATTGAGAACACACAGGCACATAAATTAAATAACAAGATGGTAAGCCATACCACCCATCGGAGCCACAGGCTGGTCTCACTGGCTGTCCGCAGGGTCACATTGACTGGTGCCATGTCAGGTGGGGCCTGCAGGGTTTGGATCTTTCTAGATGGTTGGCTGGGAGGGCTGGTGCCCACAATGTTCACCTGACGCATACGGAACCTAGAAGTGGCATTGCAGTCATTAAGCAGCAGGAGAAGACTCCCTAATTAAACCCTATTTTTGTGCATCTGTTTATAATAGGCAGCCCACTAATGAGCAGGTGTACAAAAGTAGCATTGCTTTTCACTGCAAAAGTGCTTGTGAAATTATTGGTTTGGTATTTCTAGAAGTATCAGAATCTTTTTACTTGCTACATACAAAATGTATATCTATAAAGATATGTACTGTACATTGTAGATGTATATACACTAGAGACTGTAGTAAAGGTGTGGTACCAGTAGATGGTGAAGGGGCCGAAGTAAAGGTGTGGTACCTGTAGATGGTGTAGGGGCTGTAGTAAAGTTGTGGTACCTGTAGACGGTGTAGGGGTTGTAGTAAAGGTGTGGTACCTGTAGATGGTGAAGGGGCCGAAGTAAAGGTGTGGTACCTGTAGATGGTGTAGGGGCTGTAGTAAAGTTGTGGTACCTATAGACGGTGTAGGGGTTGTAGTAAAGGTGTGGTACCTGTAGATGGTGAAGGGGCTGAAGTAAAGGTGTGGTACCTGTAGATGGTGTAGGGGCTGTAGTAAAGTTGTGGTACCTGTAGACGATGTAGGGGTTGTAGTAAAGGTTTGGTACATGTAGATGGTGAAGGGGCTGAAGTAAAGGTGTGGTACCTGTAGATGGTGTAGGGGCTGTAGTAAAGGTGTGGTACCTATAGACGGTGTAGGGGTTGTAGTAAAGGTGTGGTACCTGTAGATGGTGAAGGGGCTGAAGTAAAGGTGTGGTACCTGTACATGGTGTAGGGGCTGTAGTAAAGGTGTGGTACCTATAGACGGTGTAGGGGTTGTGGTAAAGGTGTGGTACCTGTAGATGTTGTAGGGGCTGTAGTAAAGGTGTGGTACCTGTAGAAGGTGTAGGGGTTGTGGTAAAGGTGTGGTACCTGTACATGTTGTAGGGGCTGTAGTAAAGGTGTGGTACCTGTAGAAGGTGTACGGGTTTAGAGCGGGCACTTCCAGAGAGCGGGCATCAGGTTCATTAGCCAGCTGGTGTACCATCACCCAGTCTTCATTGTCTCCCACTACACTGATCTGAGAACAGAATACAGGATCAGTGGTCTTACTACAGTAACAGGGCTGATCTGGGATCAGCATTATGTCTCATATCCTCATAAAGCGGATCCTTATTCAGCGCTCAGGGACCCTCGGCCAGTTCACTTTTTAGCTTTATTCACCATGTTGATTTAGCATGAGCTCCAGAACCAGCAGACTACAGGTGCCCCTGCCAGGAAACCAAGGAACAATATCAAGAACACAATCACAATCTAGTGAGAGAAGGACAGCGGTCCATTAGCAGAGGGAAGAGGAGTGAAGGTACTTGGTGAAGAGGAACAGCCGGAGTCAGAGACAGAGAAATGAAAGCTCCAGCAGGACCTGTTATCAGACTGAGCTTCAGCACCAGTTCAGCGAGTCAACACCAGGAACTGTAACATTTCTTGCAAAGCAGGAAGATTCTCAAAATTTTTATCTCTCAGAGCATCACTGACTAAACTGCCGGGACAACGTCTGTGGAATTTCCTTCGCACACAATGTCACCACTAATGCTAACAGGTCCAGGCTCAATAGATCACTGCAGTAACATCATCCAGGGACATGACTCTGATCTGACAGGGTAGAAATCTGGGGCCGGATTCACGAAAATGTCTTAAGAAAGAAAATCTTCTTAAATGTGTGTTTTTTCTTAACTTCATCCTTAAGAAAAAAGGCATGAAAAAATGTTCTTCTTTAGATCAAATTTTAAGGATTCCCTTATTCTTTTCTAAACTCTACATAGAAGCTTTTGTAAGTATAATTTTAAGGCCTCCTGAGTGATGCAACGGTCTAAGCGTTGGCGCTGTGATCAGATCACAAGTTCGATCCCTGGTGATGCTACAGCCATCTGTGTCCGGGAGTCCCAGACAGCACAACTGGCCTCGTTAACTGGGTGGGTAGGATGGCCCCCCTTCTCCCCCCATCCTCAGCGTGGACGTCTGTTAGCTGATGTAACATCTGGTGGTTGGCGCATTCCTCTGAGCGCGTTTGGCTGTCCAATGATGTTGCGTGAGCGGCAGTTCGAAAAGAAGTGGTGGTGCTTCACAGGTCTCGGAGGAAGCCTGTGTTTTCCTTCGTCCCCCTAGTGTTGACAGTATTGTGTGATTGGGGAAGTCCTAACTAGCGGGTGGAATTGTAGACGATTAAATTGGGGGGAAAATTGGTTAAAAATCCCCCTAAAAAAGTGGTACTATGTTCTTAGATGTGTTCTTAACCTTCCGACAGCCTTTCCAATATGGACATTTTTCCTGTCGGCTGTTTCTTCCACCATCACATCTAATTTTTGTTTGCTCATTTTTATTTTTCCTCCACTGAGCAGATTCAGCTAAATAATGGAAGTGACAGTTAATACAACTTCAGAATGTATCTCGTGTTTAGGGTAAGCTATAAAATGCATTGTAGCCAACACTCTTAAAAAAGATCCTTGGTAAAGAAAATGGTTCTATACAGAACCTTGAACACTCAAAGAATACTCTGCATGCCTAAAAGGTTCTCTGCATGGTGAAATGATTCTTGACATTGAAGGAGAATGTGCTCTATGTATATGGTTTCAGACAGAACCTTTTCCAAAAGGGTTCTATATTGCACCAAAAAGGCTTCTTTGATTGTGACCATGTCAGTCTTGTAACAATAGAAGAATTTTCAGTGGTACATGGAACCATATACGACACATTTTCAGCCAATCGGAAGATCTTTGAGTGCTCATGGTTCTATACAGAACCATTTTCTTTCCTAAAGAACCATATTTCCCATTATGAGAACATTACATTATTTTGACAGTTTACATTTTTCGTTCATCAAGGTACAAACAGCGTAAATGTTCCCTCAAAGGTCCAGGAGTGGTTTTAAGGTCGGATTGTGAAGTTTAAGTCAGTTTCTCCAGGTTAAAAGTTGGTATTTGTTCCTTTTCATAACCGAATGTTTTAAAACAGAGCAGTAGAGTAAAAGCCTGGAGGCGAGGCGGGGTGTGTGGAGTCAGTACAGCTTAGAACATCATTTCAGTGGATGATGGTTCAGTTATGTTCCCTGACTAAAGGTGCTGGGATGAACCTTCGAGGGTCAAAGACAGTTTAGCTTTATTTCTAAGAGTGTAGTAAAAGTTAAAATAAGTGTCATCTGAGTGGGACTGACCTGTGCCTCCACCTGCCAGCGGGATATGGAGGTTTTTCCGTCGTATCCGGGTTTAAACTGCAGCGTGACAGAGCGGGGGCCGATGTTGGAGATCGCTAGATTAGTCGGGGGTCCGGGGAGCTCTACAGAGAAGCAAACAGAACATGATGATTATGATATATTATTGTATTAGTTACTGACTCGAGTCTACTCTCTTAAAAAGACGGCTCGTCAGGTAAAGACAGCGGTTCTATATAGAACCATGAACACTCAAATAACCATTTGCATAACTGAATGGTTCTTGGATCGTGAAATGGTTCCTCAGATTGACGTTGTATATGTTTCTAAATGCAATCTTTTTGAAAAGAGTTCTATATAGCACCAAAAAGGGTTCTGCTATTGGTCTAAGGTGTCAAGCTTGTAACAATAAAAGAACCCTTTTTGGTGCTATATAGAACCCCATTCAAAAAGATTCCATCTAGAATCATGTACAGTGCAACCTCCATGCAACATTTTTGATGCAAAGAACCCTTTAATCATACAAAGCCTTCTTCTACATAGAACCATGACCACTCAAAGAACCCTGGGCATACTGCATGGTGAAATGGTTCTTCAGGTTGGCTGAAAACGTGTCGTATATGGTTCCATATACCACTGAAAATGGTTCTTCTATTATTTCAAGACTGAACAACAGAAGAACCTTTTTCGGTGCGATATAGAACCCTTTTCAAAAAAGGTTCTGCTGGGAACCATATACATAGAGCACATTCTCCTTCAATGTGAAGAATCGTTTCACTATGCAAAGAACCTTTTAGGCATGCAAGGCGTTCTTGGATATATAGAACCATTTTCTTTATTAAGGAACCCTTAAAGAACCATATTAAGTGTGTACTTAATCACTTAAGCACCACAAATAGTTCCAATGCCAAGCTTGTGACAACTGTGGAACATTTTCTCCATCAATCCGAAGAACCATTTCACCATGCAAAGAACATGAGCATGCAAAGGGTTCTTTGAGCGTTTATAGAAGCATTTTCTTTGCAAAAGAACCCTTTAAGAAGAGCGAGAGAGTTAAAGAAAGAACCGGTCTCTAGTGAAGGTGAGAAACCTGTGGAGTGCTGCAGTGCCATCTGGAGGCCATAAGATGTACTGCAGTAAAGTCTTTATATAATCAACCTTCCTGTATGTGATATCAGAGCTACTTAAAATACTAACAACTAAAATGAGGTTGTGTCTAATGTCTCGGTAGCTAGCTGGCTAACTTTCCCGTTCCACCTTAAACAGTCCAGCAGTCCGGATGCCTGAAGCGCCAGAATGTAACTGCTGCTCCATTTAAGGTGGAACGGGAAAATTTGAACAAGAATCTGTCAAATATCTGACTTCAGCTTCCAGTGTGGCGTTTTTGGGTTTTATACATCTTTATTTACCATTTAGCTGCACAGCGTGTTGTTATTGTTATTGTTATTGTGCCCGTCACAAAATGCTGACCTAAACGTCTGTTTGATGATGTTTTGATCTGGGTTATTTGGGTTCATTTTGGGAGATCACACAGATTTTTTTATCCTGTATGAATCAAATCAAATTACACATACAGACTCTGAAACTGTTATGTGTGGGCGGAGCAAGAGATGTAGCCTTGTGATTGGTCAGGGGATTGCCTATGTAAGCGTTACCCATGATTAGGGCTGCCCAGTTTCATTGAGAGGTGAGAAATATGGTGAAATATATTGGTCATTTATTGGTCACTGGAATGGTATT
>NC_051223.1:37872615-37927615 GCF_015220715.1 Pygocentrus nattereri
CTGTAGAACGGACTCGGTTTATATCACAATACCTACATTTAGAGTCGGTTATTCATTCAGTCTAATGAGAAACTGTAGAACAGACTCGGTTTATATCACAATACCTACATTTAGAGCCGGTTATTCATTCAGTCTAATGAGAAACTGTAGAACGGACTCGGTTTATATCACAATACCTACATTTAGAGTCAGTTATTCATTCAGTCTAATGAGAAACTGTAGAACGGACTCGGTTTATATCACAATACCTACATTTAGAGTCGGTTATTCATTCAGTCTAATGAGAAACTGTAGAACAGACACGGTTTATATCACAATACCTACATTTAGAGTCGGTTATTCATTCAGTCTAATGAGAAACTGTAGAACAGACTCGGTTTATATCACAATACCTACATTTAGAGTCGGTTATTCATTCAGTCTAATGAGAAACTGTAGAACAGATTCGGTTTATATCACAATACCTACATTTAGAGTCGGTTATTCATTCAGCCTAATGAGAAACTGTAGAACAGACTCGGTTTATATCACAATACCTACATTTAGAGCCGGTTATTCATTCAGTCTAATGAGAAACTGTAGAACGGACTCGGTTTATATCACAATACCTACATTTAGAGTCGGTTATTCATTCAGCCTAATGAGAAACTGTAGAACAGACTCGGTTTATATCACAATACCTACATTTAGAGTCGGTTATTCATTCAGCCTAATGAGAAACTGTAGAACGGACTCGGTTTATATCACAATACCTACATTTAGAGTCGGTTATTCATTCAGCCTAATGAGAAACTGTAGAACGGACTCGGTTTATATCACAATACCTACATTTAGAGTCGGTTATTCATTCAGCCTAATGAGAAACTGTAGAACAGACTCGGTTTATATCACAATACCTACATTTAGAGCCGGTTATTCATTCAGTCTAATGAGAAACTGTAGAACGGACTCGGTTTATATCACAATACCTACATTTAGAGTCGGTTATTCATTCAGCCTAATGAGAAACTGTAGAACGGACTCGGTTTATATCACAATACCTACATTTAGAGCCGGTTATTCATTCAGTCTAATGAGAAACTGTAGAACGGACTCGGTTTATATCACAATACCTACATTTAGAGTCGGTTATTCATTCAGCCTAATGAGAAACTGTAGAACGGACTCGGTTTATATCACAATACCTACAATTAGAGTCGGTTATTCATTCAGCCTAATGAGAAACTGTAGAACGGACTCGGTTTATATCACAATACCTACATTTAGAGTCGGTTATTCATTCAGCCTAATGAGAAACTGTAGAACGGACTCGGTTTATATCACAATACCTACATTTAGAGTCGGTTATTCATTCAGTCTAATGAGAAACTGTAGAACAGACTCGGTTTATATCACAATACCTACATTTAGAGTCGGTTATTCATTCAGTCTAACGAGAAACTGTAGAACAGACTCGGTTTATATCACAATACCTACATTTAGAGTCGGTTATTCATTCAGCCTAAAGAGAAACTGTAGAACAGACTCGGTTTATATCACAATACCTACATTTAGAGTCGGTTATTCATTCAGCCTAACGAGAAACTGTAGAACGGACTCGGTTTATATCACAATACCTACATTTAGAGCCGGTTATTCATTCAGTCTAATGAGAAACTGTAGAACGGACTCGGTTTATATCACAATACCTACATTTAGAGTCGGTTATTCATTCAGTCTAATGAGAAACTGTAGAACAGACACGGTTTATATCACAATACCTACATTTAGAGTCGGTTATTCATTCAGCCTAACGAGAAACTGTAGAACGGACTCGGTTTATATCACAATACCTACATTTAGAGCCGGTTATTCATTCAGTCTAATGAGAAACTGTAGAACGGACTCGGTTTATATCACAATACCTACATTTAGAGTCGGTTATTCATTCAGTCTAATGAGAAACTGTAGAACAGACACGGTTTATATCACAATACCTACATTTAGAGTCGGTTATTCATTCAGTCTAATGAGAAACTGTAGAACAGACTCGGTTTATATCACAATACCTACATTTAGAGTCGGTTATTCATTCAGTCTAATGAGAAACTGTAGAACAGATTCGGTTTATATCACAATACCTACATTTAGAGTCGGTTATTCATTCAGCCTAATGAGAAACTGTAGAACAGACTCGGTTTATATCACAATACCTACATTTAGAGCCGGTTATTCATTCAGTCTAATGAGAAACTGTAGAACGGACTCGGTTTATATCACAATACCTACATTTAGAGTCGGTTATTCATTCAGCCTAATGAGAAACTGTAGAACAGACTCGGTTTATATCACAATACCTACATTTAGAGTCGGTTATTCATTCAGCCTAATGAGAGACTGTAGAACGGACTCGGTTTATATCACAATACCTACATTTAGAGTCGGTTATTCATTCAGCCTAATGAGAAACTGTAGAACGGACTCGGTTTATATCACAATACCTACATTTAGAGTCGGTTATTCATTCAGCCTAATGAGAAACAGTAGAACAGACTCGGTTTATATCACAATACCTACATTTAGAGCCGGTTATTCATTCAGTCTAATGAGAAACTGTAGAACGGACTCGGTTTATATCACAATACCTACATTTAGAGTCGGTTATTCATTCAGCCTAATGAGAAACTGTAGAACGGACTCGGTTTATATCACAATACCTACAATTAGAGTCGGTTATTCATTCAGCCTAATGAGAAACTGTAGAACGGACTCGGTTTATATCACAATACCTACATTTAGAGTCGGTTATTCATTCAGCCTAATGAGAAACTGTAGAACGGACTCGGTTTATATCACAATACCTACATTTAGAGTCGGTTATTCATTCAGTCTAATGAGAAACTGTAGAACAGACTCGGTTTATATCACAATACCTACATTTAGAGTCGGTTATTCATTCAGTCTAACGAGAAACAGTAGAACAGACACGGTTTATATCACAATACCTACATTTAGAGTCGGTTATTCATTCAGCCTAACGAGAAACTGTAGAACAGACTCGGTTTATATCACAATACCTACATTTAGAGTCGGTTATTCATTCAGCCTAACGAGAAACTGTAGAACGGACTCGGTTTATATCACAATACCTACATTTAGAGTCGGTTATTCATTCAGTCTAACGAGAAACTGTAGAACAGACTCGGTTTATATCACAATACCTACATTTAGAGTCGGTTATTCATTCAGTCTAACGAGAAACTGTAGAACGGACTCGGTTTATATCACAATACCTACATTTAGAGTCGGTTATTCATTCAGCCTAACGAGAAACTGTAGAACGGACTCGGTTTATATCACAATACCTACATTTAGAGTCAGTTATTCATTCAGTCTAATGAGAAACTGTAGAACAGACTCGGTTTATATCACAATACCTACATTTAGAGTCGGTTATTCATTCAGCCTAATGAGAAACTGTAGAACGGACTCGGTTTATATCACAATACCTACATTTAGAGCCGGTTATTCATTCAGTCTAATGAGAAACTGTAGAACAGACTCGGTTTATATCACAATACCTACATTTAGAGCCGGTTATTCATTCAGTCTAATGAGAAACTGTAGAACGGACTCGGTTTATATCACAATACCTACATTTAGAGCCGGTTATTCATTCAGTCTAATGAGAAACTGTAGAACAGACTCGGTTTATATCACAATACCTACATTTAGAGTCGGTTATTCATTCAGCCTAATGAGAAACTGTAGAACAGACTCGGTTTATATCACAATACCTACATTTAGAGTCGGTTATTCATTCAGCCTAATGAGAAACTGTAGAACAGACTCGGTTTATATCACAATACCTACATTTAGAGCCGGTTATTCATTCAGTCTAATGAGAAACTGTAGAACGGACTCGGTTTATATCACAATACCTACATTTAGAGCCGGTTATTCATTCAGTCTAATGAGAAACTGTAGAACGGACTCGGTTTATATCACAATACCTACATTTAGAGCCGGTTATTCATTCCTAACAACATTTGTTCTGTATGTTTAATAAAAGTTACAATGTTAGTATCATTATTTTAGATGATCTGTATGAATAATTCATTATTGTAATATATTTTGATTTAAATTGAGTCGTGTTCTCATTAGGTTGAATAGGAGAACTTAAACTTATAATGAAAAATAACTGAAACTCACTGTATCACAGAGAAACAGAGAGAAAGTGGATATTTAAGAGGCGTTTATCTGCATCAGGTCCTTTCCAGATGTCCACGCTTGTTAAATCCAATCATCTAATTATCGTTCATATTCAAACTTTCTGGTTTTCTCCAGGATAAACAATAAAACTCCAAGCTTCTTTCTCTGTGTCTTGGTTTGGAAATGTTTACTCCTCTGTTTCTTGTCCTTACAGTTCACTCTGAAGGACAGGGCCGGGGGGCTGATGGCTAGCGGAGGTAATTAGTCAGCAGGGGAAGTTAGTCAACAGGGCATTTAATCAGTAGGGGGGTTTAGGCAATGGGGGCTGTTATTGTTGCAGATGGGGAATCAGTAGGAGGCTCTGAAGGACAATTAAACACACCATACCCACCCCAAGCCCCCCTCACCCCCACCCCCCCACAGCATCAGCGTTTGGTTTCTGTCTGGGTGGTGAGAAAATGAACACATTGTGCAGTAAATTGAGCCACAGAGTGGACAAGCTTCTTCAGCTGAACCTGTGACCTGTACCTGTTTTAATCTCTGACCTTCATATAAACACAAACTGACTCTAAAAAGCAGGAGTCAGCACTAAGAGGGTGAACCCACTTAAAAGAAAACGTCATTAAAAAATCTAATTTACAAACTTCCTCTTTATTTGGCCAGTCTAATTTCATATTTATATCTTAATGGTACACTCCAACAGTTTTAGTTAAACAGTGATTTACTGACTGATATGGTTGTAAGGTCTCAGTGGCCACACTTCTTAAACTCAAATAAAGAGCAGAAACATCCTTAAAACGCATAAATGTTGAAGCACTCCTTCAACATTTTAGCTTTATAATGATTTAGCAAGTTTCTGGTCAACCAGGCATTTATGTTTTGTGCATTGTGGGCAACTATGTCACTGCATCTGGCTAAGCTGACACGTATAACAGTACCATCCGCATTAAAGTGTTGTGTTTAGGGGCTGTAAATAAAGGGAGAACAGTAAGGGCCCTAAAACAGAGCCTTGTGGGACACCTCATTCCATTATTCCATTAACACTAACAAACTGGAAGTATTCTGTCGAGTAAGACCTAAACCAGGCAATGACTTGTCGGTCTAAACCAGGGCTATACAACTAAAATTTGCAATGGTCCACTTAAATTGAGAACCCATGAAATTGAAATTTCAGAAAATTTGCAGAAAAAATGTTTTTTTACCTCAAAATACGGCCACAGCCTTCACACACGACTGAGGATGAGCTCTTCTGTGGTGCTTGGAGTTCTAGATAACTGATTTAAAAACCAATATGGCTAAATTGAGGCTCGAGAAGGTGTAATTGTTAAAATAACTTATTGTTAATAACTTATCGGGAAAATAATGAGCACTTTGGCGGATCTTCCAGGTCTCACGTTTGTCCTTAGAACAGAATTTTGTCAGTTGGCTCTTGTTCAATAATTTGTTTCACAGTGGCACTGATGCTCCACATTGACACTTCTAACCAGCGCCACACGCAGAACATGGCGAGACACATCCGGTTTAAACTGGGAAAGGTTCTCTGTTCATTCTTTGTTTGGTTTCCTTTCTTTTCTAACAAGTCAAGTTGTTTCACTACTCAGACCAGATATAGTAAATTAAAGTGAAAATCTAAACCATGTCTCTGTTCTGATGAGTCGTTTACATAAAGAACCCAGCACTGCTACAGGAACTGTGCTGGTTCACTACAACTTAATTTTCTATCCACTGGCTTTGCTACAATTTCTTTTCAGTGCATGGGTTTTTCTTTGCTTAAATACTTTGCTGGGTCTGCCAATTGAAGACCGCTGGTCCAATCCAACCTTGTTTTCAAGACTTTCCAGTAAAATATAATGGTCAAGTCAAAATCTGCAGTCACATACAGAGACTTTTCTGCAACTTGAGGCAAGCAGAAAGTTCCCTACATACATTTATACATCCATACATTTATATACATATATGGGTTTTCATTTGATCAGGTATAAGCATCCACTACTTGTTAACTACATTAGCCTCAAGCTTCAGTGCTTCACAACTTCAGACACCAAACATATATTAAAGTTAAGTGACCCTTATTGGTCCCACAACGGAGAAATTTCACCTCTGCATTCAACCCATCCATGCAGTGAAACAGCACATACACACTAGTGAACACACACACTAGAGGGCAGTGAGCACACTTGCCCAGGGCAGCGGGCAGCCCTATCCGCAGCGTCCGGGGAGCAGCTTGGTGTTAGGTGTCTTGCACCTCAGCTCAGGTTTATCGGCGACCTATCGGTCACAAGGCTTGTTCCCTAACCTTCGGCCCACAACTGCCCCTTCACTTTAAGCAGGGATTCTCAGTGCTCTTTACACCCAATATTTTGTTCACCAGGGACTGGATGGAGATCATCCATCCTCTGCACTAAACCCTCACCTCCTTGCAGCGTCCACTCCGTAACCTTGTGGCTGTAGACGCCTAGGCCTGCTCCATTATACGCCGCCACCTCGATCTCGTAGTTGGTCCAGATGATGAGGTCCTCCAGGAGCAGGTTGGTGACGTCTGGGTTTGAGATGTTCTTGTACTGGATGTCTACTGGAAGACCAGTTAGACGATAGCTGGAACATACAAGATGGGGGTCAGTATTGGTCAGGTGGTAGTGAAAGCTGCTAGTTGTGTCATTATAACAGGTGGGTGATGTGGTACAGGTATTTTGGCTGTTGAAAGAATCTGTTTTTTTAGTCTTCTAACCATGTAGCATAGTGTTTTAGAAAAAATAGCAGATTAGCTTTAGTTTTTCTATGAAATTTACTCTATAAAAAAATCACCAGTTAAAATAGGCAGTCCTCCTACTGCAGTGCCGTCCCTGCCTCTGGTAATGACATTACAGCTGAGCTTTGGTGTTTAAATGGAGTTTGGTGAAGAATGTGAGTGTATAGAAAGGCTGATGATGTCTGATACAGAATATTGGCGTATGGTTGAAGAATGATGGAATTTGTTGAAGAATTTTGGAGCATGGTTGGAGAATGATGATGTTTGATGAAGAATGTTGGCGCATGATTGGAGAATGATGGTGCTTGATGAAAAATGTTGGAGTATTGTTGGAGAATTATGGTGTTTCATGAAGAATGTTGGAGTATGACTGGAGAATGATGGTCCTTGATGAAGAATATTGGAGTGTGGCTGGAGAATGATGAGGTTGAAGAATGTTGGAAACTACGGTTGGAGAGTGCTGGTGTTTGATGAACGATGTTGGAGTATGGTTGGAGAATGATGGTGCCTGTTGAAGAATGTTGGAGTGTGGTTGGAAACTGTTGGTATTTGATGAACAATGTTGGAGTGTGGTTGGAGAATGATGGTGTTTGATGGAAAATGATGGTGTTTGATGAACAATGTTGGAGTATGGTTGGAGAATGATGGTGCTTGTTGAAGAATGTTGGAGTGCGGTTGGAGAATGATGGTGCTTGTTGAAGAACAATGGTGTTTGATGAAGAATGTTAGAGTATGGTTGGAGAATGATGGCATTTGATGAAGAATGCTGAAGAATGATAGTGTTTGATGAACTATGTTGGAGTATGGTTGGAGAATGAAGGTGCTTGTTGAAGAATGTTGGAGTGTGGTTGGAGAATGATGGTGCTTGTTGAAGACCGATGGCATTTGATGAAGAATGTTGAAGAATGATAGTGTTTGATGGACTACGTTGGAGTATGGTTGGAGAATGATGGTGCTTGTTGAAGAATGTTGGAGTGTGGTTGAAGACCGATGGTGTTTGATGAAGAATGTTAGAGTATGGCTGGAGAATGATGGTGTTTGTTGAAAAATTATGGTATTTGATGAACAATATTGAAGTATGGTTGGAGAATGATGGTGCTTGTTGAAGAATGTTGGACTATGGTTGGAGAATGATTTTGCTTGTTGAAGAATGTTGGAGTGTGGTTGGAGAATGATGGTCCTCGTTGAAGAATGATGGTGTTTGATGAACAATGTTGGAGTATAGTTGGAGAATGAAGGTGCTTGTTGAAGAATGTTGGAGTATGGTTGGAGAATGATGGTGCTTGTTGAAGAATGTTGGAGTGTGGTTGGAGAATGATGGTGTTTGATGAAGAATGTTAGAGCATGGTTCGAGAATGGTGGTGTTTGTTGAAGAATGATGGTGTTTGATGAACAATGTTGGAGTATAGTTGGAGAATGAAGGTGCTTGATGAAGAATGTTGGAGTATGGTTGGAGAATGATGGTGTTTGTTGAAGAATGATGGTGCTTGTTGAAGAATGTTGGAGTGTGGTTGGAGAATGATGGTGTTTGTTGAAGAATGATGGTGCTTGTTGAAGAATGTTGGAGTGTGGTTGGAGAATGATGGTGTTTGTTGAAGAATGATGGTGCTTGTTGAAGAATGTTGGAGTGTGGTTGGAGACTGTTGGTATTTGATGAACAATGTCGGAGTGTGGTTGGAGAATGATGGTCCTTGTTGAAGAATGTTGGAGAATGATAGTGCTTGTTGAAGAATGTTGGAGTATGGTTGGAGAATGATGGTGTTTGTTGAAGAATGATTGTGCTTGTTGAAGAATGTTGGAGTGTGGTTGGAGAATGATGGTGTTTGTTGAAGAATGATGGTGCTTGTTGAAGAATGTTGGAGTGTGGTTGGAGAATGATGGTGTTTGTTGATAAATGATGGTGCTTGTTGAAGAATGTTGGAGTGTGGTTGGAGAATGATGGTGTTTGTTGATAAATGATGGTGCTTGTTGAAGAATGTTGGAGTGTGGTTGGAGAATGATGGTGTTTGATGATGAATGATGGTGCTTGTTGAAGAATGTTGGAGTGTGGTTGGAGAATGATGGTGTTTGTTGAAGAATGATGGTGCTTGTTGAAGAATGTTGGAGTGTGGTTGGAGAATGATGGTGTTTGTTGATAATGATGGAGCTTGTTGAAGAATGTTGGAGTGTGGTTGGAGAATGATGGTGTTTGATGAAGAATGATGGTGCTTGTTGAAGAATGTTGGAGTGTGGTTGGAGAATGATGGTGCTTGTTGAAGAATGTTGGAGTATGGTTGGAGAGTGATGGTGTTCGTTGATAAATGATGGAGCTTGTTGAAGAATGTTGGAGTATGGTTGGAGAGTGATGGTGTTCGTTGATAAATGATGGAGCTTGTTGAAGAATGTTAGAGTATGGTTGGAGAATGAAGGTGCTTGTTGAAGAATGTTGGAGTATGGTTGGAGAATGATGGTGCTTGTTGAAGAATGTTGGAGTGTGGTTGGAGAATGATGGTGTTTGTTGAAGAATGATGGTGCTTGTTGAAGAATGTTGGAGTGTGGTTGGAGAATGATGGTGTTTGTTGATAAATGATGGAGCTTGTTGAAGAATGTTGGAGTGTGGTTGGAGAATGATGGTGTTTGATGAAGAATGATGGTGCTTGTTGAAGAATGTTGGAGTGTGGTTGGAGAATGATGGTGTTTGTTGAAGAATGATGGTGCTTGTTGAAGAATGTTGGAGTGTGGTTGGAGAATGATGGTGTTTGTTGATAAATGATGGAGCTTGTTGAAGAATGTTGGAGTGTGGTTGGAGAATGATGGTGTTTGATGAAGAATGATGGTGCTTGTTGAAGAATGTTGGGGTATGGTTGGAGAATGATGGTGCTTGTTGAAGAATGTTGGAGTATGGTTGGAGAGTGATGGTGTTCGTTGAATGTTGGACTATGGCTTGACTTCAGGATATTGTCTTTCTCTTCTTTGCGAAACTACTATGAGTAAACCCAGTAAAGTGCAGAACTCCAGGAGGTTTACTTTGTCCACTCTGACTGGACATTACTTTGAGTAAATGTGCTGTTATACCATTCCATTTATAAACGACAGGGGGAGACTTCACACCGTGTTACATCTACCTGCTATTTAACCTCGCTCCATCTCTCTCTGTCTCTCCCTCTCCCTCTCTCTGCAGTGACCAGAGATAGATTGAGTACACCATATGGGGCCTAAAGTTTGGCATAAATATTTATGTCTGCAGAGCCAAAAGCAGGCTGCAGTCTGTCAGCGTTGAACAGAGGCCCAGACACCAAACTTTCACAGTGCTCTGATTTACAGGGAGAGAGAGCTATTCAGAGCAGAGAGAGAGAGAGAGAGAGAGAGAGAGAGAGAGAGAGGGAGGGAGAGAAAGAGTGATTCATTCCACAATCTGAATACAGTCTCAGCTGTGTCTGAAGGAATAAAACGAAGGCCGCTGCTTTGGTGATCTGGCTGTACTGTAAAATGATAACAATAAAACTGCACAGGAGCAAAAGCAGAGGACTTTTAAGAAAAGACAGAAAAAGAAAGACGGAGAAGAGGATGTGAAGGAAGAGAAAATAAGCCCTTTGCTTACAGACGGGTAATTGTATAAAAATGAATGACTAATGTTAGCTGCTTTATCAGAGCACAGTGTGGAACTGCTACTGAAGTAGGACCAGTCCAGTCCAGTCCAGTCCAGTCCAGGCCAGTCCAGATTTTTGCTCTGCTTAACCAGTAACACACCTGACACAGTGCTGATGATGTCACTCAGGTGTGCTGGGTTTGGCCAAACAACAGCAGAAAATCACCGCACTAAGAGTGTAGAGACTAAGCTGGGCCAATAGGGGGCGAGCTTGATAACAAAATCGTGTAAAAATCATCTAAAATCACGCTGTAATTTAATATGAGCTGTTTCTGACTCATAGCTTGTTAAAACGAGTGGAGAAACTGTGTGGAAAACGCAAAGTCTCCATTTTAAATCCACACCACGGCAGTGCCTGTAAGTAGAAGAGGAGATATTTTATTATGATTTTAATCTGCTGAAGGTTTTTTTTTCTGTGTGTCAGTCTCATTAGCAGAGCAAGATGACAACAACAACTCTAGACTTGAAAGGGTTGATTCCAGTTAGTATACGGGGCAGTGCAAAAGTCAGAGACCACCCTGCATTCATTTACTTTCCAGCTAAAACAGATCTTTGTGGCAGGAAAAAAGCAGAAAACAAATATTTAACAGAAACTGACACAACAACTAAATCTACTCTCAGCCGTGTTCAGCCAGTGAGTCACTCTTTCCTTTTATTCCAGCTTCCACTCTTTCCAGGTGACTCAAAGAACCTGCAGACACACCTCTAAAGTTCAGTCTTAGAAGCTGGTTGATGATTTTCTGAAGTGATCAAACCCATTCAGTGGTGCTGAAGTCTGGACTCTGGGGTGGTCAGTCCATCGTTCAGCTTCTTTGTTCGATGTGTCCATCTCCTTTTCTCAGTGAGGCTCTTCTTGATCAGCTACACGTCCTTTCAGACCCACAGCGCTGAGTGGTCTTCAACAACGTTTTATTTGATGGCTCTAATTCTCCACATACTTACGCTTAGCAAATGATGTAGCCTACATGAGTTGAAAATGCCTCAGGGTGGCGCTGAAGCAGACTGGTTCACCCAGCAGGTCCTTGATAGTCTAGAAACCGTAACTCTGCCCGGATTCCTCTGGAAAGCTTTACAATGCGCTGCAGTAGATCTGAAAACCTGAAAACTTGCTCAGTTTCCCAAGAGTTTGGAGTGAAGAGTGACTGTTCTTCACACTGAAGACAGAAGAGGAGACGAGGAAGATCTCAGTTAATGTGAGGAAGAGCGTAGAACCGCACTAGAACAGAGACTCTGCAGAAGAACAGCTGATGAAACAGACATTTTACTGCCATTGAAGCATCAGTGCCTCTATGGTGAGTGAGTTAGCAGCCAACATGGGACCCCCGGATACCATGGGGGATTTCACACAATGCAGGTTCTGTATCCATTTAGCCTGTCAACAAATGCACATGTACAGCTGTCCATGAGGGGCTCAAATCTCGATTTGTATTCACTCCACAACTGTAGATGGAGCCAAAGAGCAAAGAATACCAATTCTCACATGATGCTTCTATAATTGCTGTTTGGCCTGGAAATTAAATAAAGGGTCTCTGACTTTTGCACAGCATAGAATAAGTAGTGGTCCTAGTGTAAAGTGCAGTATTGTGCAGTAGGGAGCATTGCAGGGACTAACCGGATGACGTATCCTCGGAGAACCCCGTTCTGCTGGCTCTCGGGGGGAGGCTGCCACTGGATCATGATGGAGGAGTTGGTCCGGCCACTGGCGATGACGTTCTGAGGGGGGGCGCTAGGGGGCTCCTCTGGGAGAGATACCCTGAGAGAGAGAGAAAAAGAGAGAGAGGGAGAGCAGAGAGAAATGAGATGGAGCGAGGAGTGAGTTAGAGTCTGCTGGCTTATATTCTATCATAATGACATCCAGTTTACACTGAAACACCAACAATATGAATCAATATCACTCACAGAGTCACTGAGTTCTAACAGCATCTGCTTCATTCTGTAAACTACAGTAGCAGACAAGCGTTCAACACTCAGACTTATGAAGGGTCTTTTCTTATTTCTTGATATTTTTCATGCTTTAGGATAACAGTGAGTCCTCAAGACTATGAAATAAAACACATGGAACTATACAGTCACCAAAACACTGTTGAACAAATCTTCCCACTTTCGATGCTTGGGCCCAGTCCCATTTCTTATATATAACACTATCCCTTTTTTCGAGTGTTGTCCTTTGGAGCTGAGTTAGAGGGTAGTGGTTGAGATCTTTCTCTGAAATGAGACCCTCAAATAAAGTGAGCATCCCTTCATTAACAGTCTACAGTGACAGCAGAGGAGGGGAAAGTTCAGCTCCTCACTGCTGGGCTTTAGTTACATTTAGGGATCATATGCCTTCAAACAAGGGGGCAATTATTTATTATCAACCCCCCGAATTCTTCAGTGATATGAAGCTGAAGTCAGATATTCTCCATGTAGCTCTAACACTTCACCCTACCCCTCCATCTCAACAACAATCAGGACACCCTACCCCTAGACGTGAACACACAACACAGAGGGCTAAGGGTTAAGTGGTAGGGCTGAAATGGGATTGGGCCTTAATTTACATTCAAGTTACATTCACCTAAACATCTACTAAATGAACCATAATCATCTCAAAACCTGCTCTAATCCTAACCCTCACCTCAACCCAAAACCCTGGCCCTAAACCTAACCCTGGTCTAAATCCTAACTCCAACCCCACCACTGTTTAGAACCAAATGAGTTTCAACAGATAGTTTGTTAATAATTTAGAAAAGATGGTTCTACAAGGGTTCTAAAACCACTAAAACCATAAACACTCATAGAACGTCTTTGCATGGTGAAGAGTTTATTCAGATTGATGGAGAACGTGTTGTATGTGGCTCCATACAACACCAAAAATGGTTCTTCTACTATTACAAGCTTGGCAGAACCAACAGAACCCTTTTTGGTGCTCTATAAAGCCCTTTTCAAAAAGGCCCTATGTAAAACCATGCACAACACATTCTCCATCAATCTGAAGCATGTATTCATGAGGCAAAGAAGCCTTACTACCATTTTTAACAGTAGTTGAGATTCTTCAGTTGGCCCATGTGGCCTTGATGCAGCTTTAAACGTTCTTGGCATTCATTTTTTTTATTTTGGGATGTAAATGTAAATTCATACACACGCAGCAACTTGACTGTTTATATTTGTTTTAGAAACAAATTTCAAGCATTTAAGTTTAAACCTGAAGATCAAACTGTCTATAAGGTGAGTGTCTGTAGCGATAACGGTATTGTCAATAGATTATAAATTCGATCTTCAGTGATGCCACAGCCATCCATGACTGAGAGTCCAAAATAACCGGCCTCTTTTACTCCAGAGGTCATATTACAGAAACCTCCTCTCTTTAGTCTTAAGTGAAGGTCTGACCGGTCAAGATAAGATTCTTCAAAAATTCGTATTACAGAAGCAAATCTGATTTTAATTTAGGAATTTCATCTGATCTTACAGCATCTCCAGTTCGGAAATCTTAACCTACTCGATCAGAGTCGTCAATAAGTTTCCTAGCAACTGACCATACACACACAGCTGAAACGTGAACACCTCATAAAATCAATGTTAAAAATGTGAGATATAGTGGCAGTTACTGAAGGCCAAACAGATGCTGTGAGAGCGCCCCCTGCTGTTTATCAGAGCATCGCCGTTTCAGTTTCAGTCTCCATTTCCCAAACGCTTTAGCTGAGTGCACTAATGTTATTCCTCCTAATAAACAGACAGACATTCAGCTCCGTCTCCTCGTTTTTCACCACCATCACTGTAATATTTCATCATCAACATTAACACAGGAAGGTGATCAGAGGGGCAGTGGAGTTTGAGTCGGCAGCGTCTGAGATTTTTAAAACGCAGAGTTAGAAAAGAAAAATCACCCAGTGAAAGCCGCGTTTTACAGTAGAAATAAATGGAGCTCATTATGCTGGTAGTGAACTACGCTGCCTGACTCAGCTGCCTAAAAACCAGAGAAACGGACCTTAAAGTTAACCTTAAGTTCCGACCCTGTTGTTTATGATGAGACTATGAACTTGGCTACTGTCCTAAATTCAGTCCCTACTGAAGTTGTCATGGAGACCAAACACATCAGATTTCAGAGTTAAGGTGTTTCTGTTAAAAGAGCCAGGCTAGTGGAATTGGGGACATGACTAATTAATTATACTATGTAGATGTTGTTCCAAACTTTTGACTTCTAGTGTATAAACCTGTTTAGAAGATTCCACACCCAGTACAGCAGACTCGGTCTCACTGGACTCCACACATAATGCGGCCAGTTTCAGTGTTTATGAAGCGTAGAGAGGAGCTGTATCTGAGCGGAATGGGCTCAGTTTTGATTTAGAGCGGAGTTTCCTTTCTCCAGGCTCAGCCTGAGGCTAAATCTCTCTCTCGGCTCGCTCTGTGCTGACCTTCCTCAGCATGCTCTCTGTACAGAGATTAACGGCCAGTTTCAGCCTCCTGACCTGTCTACACATTCTGGACACTGTGTTGAAATGAAAGCGAGTGTTTAAAAAACACAACATAGTTTGTGAAAGTTTGGAGATGCTGAGCTTTTACAAAAGCAATTCAGCATATTTTGTTTGTCAGTTTGGGAAAAAAGGAAACGTCTTAAATCCTAAGGAGTTTTATTTAGAGGAATATATTAATGGCAAAAGTTTGGAATCACTTATATTAATAATTGCTGTTATTTTATTCAACAATAAAATTAAAGATAAGATTAAAATACCAGATACCAGGTTTTTGGGAACAGATAAATAATACTCTGTAGTTACGTATTTACAGAGGAGGGGAAATACTTTGGAGGAGTAGTTATGGCTGAATACTGAATACACTGTACTAAATGTATTCGGTACTGTATTCCATTACAATATTTAAAAAGTAATGTATCTGGAATACATTTAGAATACATATACATTAAAGTACATGTATAAATAAAGTAATTTGTATTTTATTCTGGCAATGGACTCGATCCTCTGGGAGATCACATGACCTTATCGCTTCCCGAAACACATATGGACTTCATCTCCCAGAATGCACTGGTAGATCAGCTGACTTCTGGTTCCCACACACGCTCCTATCAGCGTTCGAGTATAATCATGTGTATAATCACATGACTCTATCAGTTTAGCTTACACGCCCGGGCTTTAGCAGCAGTTATTGTCTCTACTGAAAACTACTGAGTGTTCTATCGATCGTATTCCCATGAATGACTTGTATTTCCACGTTTTCTCTGACTCTGGCTTTTGATGTGCCCTTTGGATTGTTTGCTCTGGATCTCTGGATTTGTGTGCTTTGACCTTTTGCCTGTTTTTCGACTACGAGTTTGGATTCTGAATTCAACATTAAAGCCTGCTTGTTTTCCATTTCCCCGCAAGCGCCTATGATCTGTGCAGGCATTACACATGTAATTATCTTGTTATAATAACTGATCATCACATTGATTTATCAGTCTACTCAGGCTTTAGCAGGAACCTCAGTGTTTTTGAAGTTGTTTATTGAGTTTATTGAGGCGTTCTATTTTTAAAAACTTAATTTTCAAGAAAAATGGCTTCCTGAGCAGCTCACTGAAGACGCAATAATAATAATTAATAATAATAATTCACACTAACTTGGTCTTTAATACACAATTTTTTTGCCAACTGTGTAAACCTTTACCTAAAAAAATCTCACAAAACATCAGCAGGTGAGACTATGCCAAATGGCCCCATTAGCTGCCATTCACTGTAAGCCATGTTATCATTTGTGGGTCAAAGTCGCCTTTAAGGTCCTACGGGGGTTTTCTGCTCTTCAAACCATGCAGTAAATCTGGAGATGCCCACCGCTGACCACTGCCTATGTCTGATCATTCTGACTGATTAGATTTATCTCTGAGATACTGTAAACTCAACACCAGCATCAGCATGGTAACGCTCACCGTTCAGTCTCCTTGCTGAATGGTCCTTTGCCCACGTTGTTCACGGCACACAGGCGGAACTGATATGACCTCGCTGGGATCAGTCCACTCACAGTCACGGCCGTCGAGTCCGGCTCTATATTCGCCAGCAGGATCATCCACGGAGCATCTGAACACATATGCATAGATAACCTCAATAAATACTCCTACATACTAGAATAAGAGCTTTAAGTCAAGAAATGACCTCAATAAACACTCCTACATACTAGAATAAGAGCTATTAGTCAAGAAATGACCTCAATAAACACTCCTACGTACTAGAATAAGAGCTATTAGTCAAGAAATGACCTCAATAAACACTCCTACGTACTAGAATAAGAGCTATTAGTCAAGAAATGACCTCAATAAACACTCCTACATACTAGAATAAGAGCTTTAAGTCAAGAAATGACCTCAATAAACACTCCTACATACTAGAATAAGAGCTTTAAGTCAAGAAATGACCTCAATAAACACTCCTACGTACTAGAATAAGAGCTATTAGTCAAGAAATGACCTCAATAAACACTCCTACATACTAGAATAAGAGCTATTAGTCAAGAAATTACCTCAATAAACACTCCTACATACTAGAATAAGAGCTATTAGTCAAGAAATGACCTCAATAAACACTCCTACGTACTAGAATAAGAGCTATTAGTCAAGAAATGACCTCAATAAACACTCCTACATACTAGAATAAGAGCTATTAGTCAAGAAATAACCTCAATAAACACTCCTACGTACTAGAATAAGAGCTATTAGTCAAGAAATGACCTCAATAAACACTCCTACATACTAGAATAAGAGCTATTAGTCAAGAAATGACCTCAATAAACACTCCTACATACTAGAATAAGAGCTATTAGTCAAGAAATGACCTCAATAAACACTCCTACATACTAGAATAAGAGCTATTAGTCAAGAAATGACCTCAATAAACACTCCTACATACTAGAATAAGAGCTATTAGTCAAGAAATGACCTCAATAAACACTCCTACATACTAGAATAAGAGCTATTAGTCAAGAAATGACCTCAATAAACACTCCTACATACTAGAATAAGAGCTATTAGTCAATTAGTGCTTCTGTAAGCTATAATAAGAGATATTAGTCCATAAAAAGACTCAATAAATACTCCTTCATACTAAAATAGGATTTTTTTAGTCCATATATGACCTCAATAAACACTCCTATATACTAGACAAGGAGATAGTAGCTCATGAATAGCCTCAATTAATGCTCCTATAAGCTAGGTTAGGAGATATTAGCCCATAAACAAACTCAATAAACACTCCAATATGCCAGAATAGGAGATTTTAGTCCATAATCATCCTCAATAAACATTTCTACATACTAGAATAAGAAATATTTGTTCACAACTGACCTCAAGTAACACTCCTATATGCTAGAATAGGAGACATTAGTCCATATACGACCCCTTATTGCTCCTATAATCTAGAATGAGAGGTATTAGTCCATACACAGCCTCACTGAATGCTCTTATGATCTAGAATGGGAGATATTATTCCATGAATGACCTCAATATGCGCTTGTATACACTAAAATAGGAGATGTTAGTGTATAAACAACTGCAATAAACATTCCTATAAGCTAAAATAAGAGACATTAGTCCATACACAGCCCCAATAACACCTATACAGTAGAATATGAGATATTAGTCCATAAATAACCCCAATAAATGCTCATGTACAGGAGTTTAGGAGTCTTTGCCATGGACACAAGAAATGGTCCTGCTATGGTCACTCACTGTTCTCAGACACCTCCAGGACGTAGCGGATCAACGGGCTGTTTCCATCAAACGGTTTGGCCCAGGTGAGGTTTATCGCTCTCTTCTCTGTAGAGCTCAGAATTGCGCTCGGGTTTTCGGGAGCATGGGGCAGCTGCCTGTAAACACCACACATAACAACAAACAAATAGACAGTAATGTAAGACTTGAACTGAGAGATGCATAAACATATGAAATTCATGTCATTTGGCAAGAATAACCGGCTCTAAATGTAGGTATTGTGATATAAACCGAGTCTGTTCTACAGTTTCTCATTAGGCTGAATGAATAACCGGCTCTAAATGTAGGTATTGTGATATAAACCGAGTCCGTTCTACAGTTTCTCATTAGACTGAATGAATAACCGACTCTAAATGTAGGTATTGTGATATAAACCGAGTCCGTTCTACAGTTTCTCATTAGGCTGAATGAATAACCGGCTCTAAATGTAGGTATTGTGATATAAACCGAGTCCGTTCTACAGTTTCTCATTAGACTGAATGAATAACCGACTCTAAATGTAGGCATTGTGATATAAACCGAGTCCGTTCTACAGTTTCTCATTAGACTGAATGAATAACCGACTCTAAATATATTGTGATATAAACCGAGTCTGTTCTACAGTTTCTCATTAGACTGAATGAATAACCGGCTCTAAATTTAGGTATTGTGATATAAACCGAGTCCGTTCTACAGTTTCTCATTAGGCTGAATGAATAACCGGCTCTAAATGTAGGTATTGTGATATAAACCGAGTCTGTTCTACAGTTTCTCATTAGGCTGAATGAATAACCGGCTCTAAATGTAGGTATTGTGATATAAACCGAGTCCGTTCTACAGTTTCTCATTAGACTGAATGAATAACCGGCTCTAAATGTAGGTATTGTGATATAAACCGAGTCCGTTCTACAGTTTCTCATTAGGCTGAATGAATACCCGGCTCTAAATGTAGGTATTGTGATATAAACCGAGTCTGTTCTACAGTTTCTCATTAGACTGAATGAATAACCGACTCTAAATGTAGGTATTGTGATATAAACCGAGTCTGTTCTACAGTTTCTCATTAGGCTGAATGAATAACCGACTCTAAATGTAGGTATTGTGATATAAACCGAGTCTGTTCTACAGTTTCTCATTAGGCTGAATGAATAACCGGCTCTAAATGTAGGTATTGTGATATAAACCGAGTCTGTTCTACAGTTTCTCATTAGGCTGAATGAATAACCGACTCTAAATGTAGGTATTGTGATATAAACCGAGTCTGTTCTACAGTTTCTCATTAGGCTGAATGAATAACCGACTCTAAATGTAGGTATTGTGATATAAACCGAGTCCGTTCTACAGTTTCTCATTAGACTGAATGAATAACCGACTCTAAATGTAGGTATTGTGATATAAACCGAGTCTGTTCTACAGTTTCTCGTTAGGCTGAATGAATAACCGACTCTAAATGTAGGTATTGTGATATAAACCGAGTCTGTTCTACAGTTTCTCATTAGGCTGAATGAATAACCGACTCTAAATGTAGGTATTGTGATATAAACCGAGTCCGTTCTACAGTTTCTCATTAGACTGAATGAATAACCGGCTCTAAATGTAGGTATTGTGATATAAACCGAGTCTGTTCTACAGTTTCTCATTAGGCTGAATGAATAACCGACTCTAAATGTAGGTATTGTGATATAAACCGAGTCCGTTCTACAGTTTCTCATTAGGCTGAATGAATAACCGACTCTAAATGTAGGTATTGTGATATAAACCGAGTCCGTTCTACAGTTTCTCATTAGACTGAATGAATAACCGACTCTAAATGTAGGTATTGTGATATAAACCGAGTCTGTTCTACAGTTTCTCATTAGACTGAATGAATAACCGACTCTAAATGTAGGTATTGTGATATAAACTGAGTCTGTTCTACAGTTTCTCATTAGACTGAATGAATAACCGACTCTAAATGTAGGTATTGTGATATAAACCGAGTCCGTTCTACAGTTTCTCATTAGACTGAATGAATAACTGACTCTAAATGTAGGTATTGTGATATAAACCGAGTCCGTTCTACAGTTTCTCATTAGACTGAATGAATAACCGGCTCTAAATGTAGGTATTGTGATATAAACCGAGTCTGTTCTACAGTTTCTCATTAGACTGAATGAATAACCGACTCTAAATGTAGGTATTGTGATATAAACCGAGTCCGTTCTACAGTTTCTCGTTAGACTGAATGTATAACCGGCTCTAAATGTAGGTATTGTGATATAAACCGAGTCCGTTCTACAGTTTCTCGTTAGGCTGAATGAATAACCGGCTCTAAATGTAGGTATTGTGATATAAACCGAGTCTGTTCTACAGTTTCTCGTTAGGCTGAATGAATAACCGACTCTAAATGTAGGTATTGTGATATAAACCGAGTCCGTTCTACAGTTTCTCATTAGGCTGAATGAATAACCGACTCTAAATGTAGGTATTGTGATATAAACCGAGTCAGTTCTACAGTTTCTCATTAGGCTGAATGAATAACCGACTCTAAATGTAGGTATTGTGATATAAACCGAGTCCGTTCTACAGTTTCTCATTAGGCTGAATGAATAACCGACTCTAAATGTAGGTATTGTGATATAAACCGAGTCTGTTCTACAGTTTCTCATTAGGCTGAATGAATAACCGACTCTAAATGTAGGTATTGTGATATAAACCGAGTCCGTTCTACAGTTTCTCATTAGACTGAATGAATAACCGACTCTAAATGTAGGTATTGTGATATAAACCGAGTCTGTTCTACAGTTTCTCATTAGACTGAATGAATAACCGGCTCTAAATGTAGGTATTGTGATATAAACCGAGTCTGTTCTACAGTTTCTCATTAGACTGAATGAATAACCGACTCTAAATGTAGGTATTGTGATATAAACCGAGTCTGTTCTACAGTTTCTCGTTAGACTGAATGAATAACCGGCTCTAAATGTAGGTATTGTGATATAAACCGAGTCCGTTCTACAGTTTCTCATTAGACTGAATGAATAACCGGCTCTAAATGTAGGTATTGTGATATAAACCGAGTCCGTTCTACAGTTTCTCATTAGGCTGAATGAATAACCGACTCTAAATGTAGGTATTGTGATATAAACCGAGTCCGTTCTACAGTTTCTCATTAGGCTGAATGAATAACCGACTCTAAATGTAGGTATTGTGATATAAACCGAGTCCGTTCTACAGTTTCTCATTAGACTGAATGAATAACCGACTCTAAATGTAGGTATTGTGATATAAACCGAGTCCGTTCTACAGTTTCTCATTAGACTGAATGAATAACCGACTCTAAATGTAGGTATTGTGATATGAACCGAGTCTGTTCTACAGTTTCTCGTTAGACTGAATGAATAACCGACTCTAAATGTAGGTATTGTGATATAAACCGAGTCCGTTCTACAGTTTCTCATTAGACTGAATGAATAACCGACTCTAAATGTAGGTATTGTGATATAAACCGAGTCCGTTCTACAGTTTCTCATTAGGCTGAATGAATAACCGACTCTAAATGTAGGTATTGTGATATAAACCGAGTCAGTTCTACAGTTTCTCATTAGACTGAATGAATAACCGACTCTAAATGTAGGTATTGTGATATAAACCGAGTCTGTTCTACAGTTTCTCATTAGGCTGAATGAATAACCGACTCTAAATGTAGGTATTGTGATATAAACCGAGTCTGTTCTACAGTTTCTCATTAGACTGAATGAATAACCGACTCTAAATGTAGGTATTGTGATATAAACGCTCAGATGTGATGAGGGGGAGGAGTTAGAGGTGATAAGTGTGTGTTTACCTGACTCTCAGGTGAGCACTGCGCGAGTCGTTTCCTCCTACTGAGGTCACTCTGCAGGTGTAGGTGCCGATGTCACCTGACCATGTCTGGGAGATGTGCAGTGTCCCATTAGCATCCAGCCGTAACCGTGGCAACGACTTGGTGTTAATCACCTGGCCGTCCTTCTCCCATACAAACCTGAACAAAACAACAAAACCATGTGTTTACTACTTTACAGTCACTTACTGCTGACACAGCTTTTATACCGACCGTGACCACCTACCTCCTTGTTTCTACACTCAGTGTGATGTCAGAGGGGATTCAGGGGAGGGGCTGATGTTTACTTGGTTTCCTGTGATGTAATGTTGTGTAGCATTTAAAGTGGGACGCTGGGTAAGAAAAGCTCACTGTAGCAGTGATTCTAGGCTGGACGGCCTGTTTGGAGCATCCGAATATTCAGGACTGAAGCCCTGAAGATGCAGCTCTAACAGCAGCAGTGCTGAGAAATAAAACCCTGGAAATCTCAGGGTTTAAATAAACTTTGTATTTGTCTTTACACTCTCCAAGCTGGGACTGACGTTTGATGAATATTTATAACCATGTTTATAATGCCGTATGAATGCATTATAACATGTTATAAATGTATTTATAGATACTTACAAACATGACCTTCACAGAAAGTGTTACCAGTGTTTTCTTTAGTTCACTCTGTTTAGACGTGTAAATGTTGTACCAGATTTCGGGTCTGCAACAAACAGATGAACCAGCCCAGCAACACCCGGTCCACTTCCAACCGAACGCTGTTCAGCTCACTGCTGGTGGGACGCATTTTAGGATCAAATGAGGGAAACTCATCAGTACTGTCAGCAGACTCTGCCTGATTTACTGTCTGACTCTACAGATTCTCATATCGTTCCTGCAGTTCGAGCTGCAGCTGATGAAAACGACAGACGAGCCTTAAAATAACAGCAAAGGTCTGTGTTTGATTTCTGGCCGAACATCTGCAACCTGAGTAGTGAAACTCAAATTGATAAGCCAATGACAAAGAAGCAGAAATCAAGTAAGGTTTATCATTATTACTGCTGTTTGCTGCGATGCTAATTCAGTTTTTTTCCTGTCCCATTTCAGATTCTTCAGTATCTCCTGCAGCTTTAAACACTCTTAGAGCTCTCTTAAGCAGGTTCTTGATGGAGATGTGAATCCAGAGAAGTCTACAGAGAACCCACCTCCGTAACTAATCAGCTCCACACACACTGCACACAGAGGCTATTATAGCACCATAGCAGAGAACAACAACTAAATGATCGATAAAACTGCGCTAAATAACACAGTAGCACACGTGGAGAGCCGGTCCAGCTACACTCGCTCACCGCCTGCTGTGATTAACCGCTCCAGATTTTTACCGCCCTGGAAATCCATTAACTGCTGCTCCAAATTACTGCAGCCATCCAACTCAATTATCCCACCTTTCCATCACCTGTTCTGCATAGAACCAGCCAACAGCCCAAGCAGGTGTTCCAGAGAGAGAGAGAGAGAGAGAGAGAGAGAGAGAGAGAGAGAGAGAGAGAGAGAGAGAGAGAGAGAGAGAGAGAGAGAGACAGAGAGACAGAGAGAGAGAGAGACAGAGAGAGTGAGAGAGACAGAGAGACAGAGAGAGAGAGAGAGAGAGAGAGAGAGAGAGAGAGAGAGAGACAGTCTTGCACATGATAATTCCTGGCACTAAATTTGCTGCTGCTGAGTGTTACGTGATTTTCACGCTGCCGTATTCAGGCAAAGCTGCTCTAACAGCCTCAAAAAACCCTCCCCCTCCCTCTGCAGCACTGGCAGAGAATCATAGATAGAAAATAATTTAATAAAACCATAAAAATGACCTGATACTGTAGCATTACTACAGTCGTATGCAAAGGTTTGAACACTCCTGGTCAAATTCTTGATTCGGTAACTTTCTACGCCAGGGAGTCCCAAACTTTTGCTTCTCACAGCCCAAACATCCAGCCTTTCTCGGCCCACGAGACCACCTAACCGGCAATTGTAAATCAATATTACGCAATAAGCAACGTAACCTGCCAAATTTCACTCTATAATCACTCAACATCACACAGCTCAAAGTTTGCGTTCACCTGCTGCTCCAGCGTTTCTTCTGAAATGAAGGTGTTAGTAGTGAGTTTGTGTTGCAGAAACAGCCTCTGCTCTTCTGGGGGAGCTTTAGTGAGGGTACTGATGTTGTACGGATCACTCCAGCTCATCCCAAAGGTACTGGAGCTCCATCACTCCAGAGAATGCAATGCTGGGGGGCTTTATACCCCCTCTAGCCCACACTTGGCATTGGGCGTGATGATGAAAAGTCAGGTTGATGGTATACATATGCTGAAAATCCTGATTATTCAGCTACAATCTATGATTCTCTATCAGTTAATGGCTTTAATCTGATGTAAGAAAATGCTAGTATGTTGTTTACACGACCATTTGAATGATACCATAACTGCCCAAATCAGACAAGGGTCATATTATTGGTGCACATGTAAAAGCACTCATTGAGGTAAAATCTCAGGGTCCCCTGTCCAACCTGTGCATGTGGTAAACCCCCGTTAGATCCTCTCTTGCTGCAACCTTCCAAATGCAGAACTGACACCTGATAAATTGTACCATCATGTTAAAAGGATCTTGGTAAGATGAAAGTCTTTGTGTTCTTGTGTGGGGAGAGTTTGTGGTTCTGGGCCTCCAGTCAACCTCAGACCCTAAAACTACTAGCTAGAATCTGGTTGTTGGTCTCCAGCCTGTGTAAGTGTGTGTGTGTGTGTGTGTGTGTGTGTGTGTTTGCCTGTGTTACCTCACGCTCACACTGGGGTCATGGGTCACTCCACAGGTCAGAGTGGCTTTGGTTCCCTTAATAACGCTCTGATCCTGAGGAGGAGTGGTAATCCGAGTACGAGCTGCAGAGAGAGAGAGTGAACATGCAGAGATTACCCGGAGTCATCTCCAACCGATATGAGCACAAGATGAAGAATTACTCTCTGCTCATTACTTATTTCAGAAATTACACTCCCATCATCACCTAATCCAGAGATTACCCTCTGATCACAAACCATTTCAGAAATGACCCTTTGGTCATTACCTGTTTCTGAGATTACTCTCTGGTCATCAACAATTTCAGAGATTAACCTCTGGTCCTAATCTATATCAGAGATTATCCTCTGGTCCTAATCTATATCAGAGATTATCCTCTGGTTCTAATCTATATCAGAGATTATCCTCTGGTCCTAATCTATATCAGAGATTATCATCTGGTTCTAATCTATTTCAGAGATTATCCTCTGGTCCTAACCTATTTCAGAGATTATCCTCTGGTTCTAATCTATTTCAGAGATTATCCTCTGGTTCTAATCTATATCAGAGATTATCCTCTGGTTCTAATCTATATCAGAGATTATCCTCTGGTTCTAATCTATTTCAGAGATTATCCTCTGGTTCTAATCTATATCAGAGATTATCCTCTGGTTCTAATCTATATCAGAGATTATCCTCTGGTTCTAATCTATTTCAGAGATTACACTCTGATCCTTATCTTGCTTATTTGATTTTAGTTAACTTTTAATATGATTTTGGTAAGTATTTTCCACCACTTTTGTGTATAACAGTGTATACAGTGTATTACTTATATTATTATTATTATTATTATGTTACACATTTTCATCATTATTATTAATTACTGTATCCCTATTTGAGGGATCTGTTTTATATATTATTGCTGCAATTAAAGGGTTTATTCTGCTGTGTAGTATAAATTTTACTTTTATGATTATTATTATTGCATTTTTATACTTTACAATGAAATGTTTTGAATCCTTGATGTCTGTATTGGCTACACTGCAGATGAGGGCCTCACTTGATTTAAATAATGAATAATGTTATTCTGTAAAATTCAATGGTTTTACCAGCTTGTGGTCCCCACAATGTGAGTATATAAACACACACACACACTCACACCCACACACAAACACACTCACCCCACACCACCAGGTCAGCTGATGCCTCATCGATGCCTCTGGAGTTGCTGGCCATGCAGGTGTATGTACCTGCGTCTGAAATGTGGGCAGGACTTATGAGCAAACTGCCGGACTCCAGGAGAGTGAATCGGGGGAGCTGGACTGAGCCGCTAGCTAACACACGCTCACCTACACAGACACACACACACACACACACACACATGTAAGTGCACATAATAAATACAGCATTTGTATGGAATGACTTTCTGTATTTAATCTAGAATGACCAAAAAAGTGTCACCGTCAGCAAAATTCAGCAGCAAATTGAACATTATTGTGTTTTTTTTTCTTGTTTTTGACCAAGTTTTGACATGTATGGTCTGAACTGAAGGCCCAGCTCTAATGATGATGGTTCACCACTGAAATACAAACAACACCATTAAAACTGAGTGTGTGTTAGTACCTTTCTGCCAGGTGATAGCGGGCCGCGGAGCTCCCGAAGTCTCGCAGTGTAAAATAACAGACATGCCGTCAATCACGGTGCTGTCAGACGGACCGGCTGTGATGTTGGGGGCGATACCTGAGAACACACAAACGGACAAAGGTGTGGGGTGAAACGAGTGGTCAACTCATATCTGCTAAAACACTGAACATTAATTAATTAACGATATCCAGAAATAATTATCAAGATACTTTGGGGATTTTCTGCTGTGTTGCCCCAGCCCCCAACAAACGCAATTAAACATGGTGCCCCCTGCTGGTCACACCTATCAGCGCCCTGCCTTCTTTATACCTGGGCCGTGTTTAATCTCAAAATGTTGTACGGTTTCTAATTTGAAGGACTTGTTTCTTCAACATGCTGTGAAACTGTGGGCAGCTTTTTGGTATATTTTCTCTTGTTTGATGGGCGTCAGAGGTGTTAGCCAATCAGCTATGACGTGTATATACACCCTTCCCTTAACCTTTTCCCCTTTTGCAATTCTGAGACTGTTAGGCTGTTATTTGGATTTTCGCCCAGCTTGTTACTGTTGTAACCCGACTGCCTGACTGCTCTCTTTTTACTGCCTTTAATCTTTTTAGTCTCTGGACTGTTCAATAAAACACTGTCCCTTACAGCTTAAACTGATGCTGTATTAAATAACGAACTTGAGCTCCTGTTGGTGTAGGTTCATGGCTGTTTCTTCCCATGACTTGCATTAAATAGCTCCCCTTGTGGTGAATCTTCAGCCTGATAAATGTGAGTGAGTGAGTGAGTGAGTGAGTGAGTGATTGGTCACATTCATGTGCTCTTTGTGTTCTAATCGTTTTAGTGAAGCCCCTCTGGAATTCAGCTTCAGACCCCTGTGGGAAACCATGAATACGTACATCTGAACCATCGGGACACAACAAGCTCAGACTTTTCCTCAGACACAGAATTTACTCTACCACAGCCTGATTACATCACTCTGTCTCACAGGCTCAGCTGCTGTTACGCAGACACACACAAAAAATACAAACGCAGGGTGTTTATGTTTAAATACAACTGCAAACATATGATTCATTTATTATTTTTATCACTTAAATTCGAAAGAAACTTCAAATTAGCTTTTACCTTCTCCTGCTTATGTTTACCATTAAGAGATTTGTCAAAATATATAACTCGTTACAGTCATAATAGGTAAACACAGCTCAACTCCAATTTAAAGGCTAGGTAGAGAGAGGTAGAGAGAGAGAGAGAGAAACTCACTGGTGACAGCAAGGTAGGTGTTAGTCTGCACCTCTCCGGCCTCGTTGCGAGCGAAACACTGGAACATTCCGGTATCATCCGGCAGCAGACCGTTAACCTGCAGGCTTCCACCGGCCAGCACACGGTACCGTGGTAACCGCACTGGGTTTATGGGTAACGCATCCTTATACCACACTATTTCAGGCTGAGGAACACCTGAGGAACAGCACACAGATCAGATTATAACTATTATAGTGGTGCTGATAATTATTCTAGTGATGATCATGATGAATATTATTCTATTGACAGTAATGATAATCATGGTGGTGATTTTAGTGATAGTAATGAACATACACTATATTTCCTAAAGTATTGGCTCATCTGCCTAAAGACACATACTCATTCTTAATCCATAGGGTTTAATATGATGTCGGCCCACCCTTTGCAGCTATAACAGCTTCAACTCTTCTGGGAAGGCTTTCCACAAGGGTTAGGAGTGTGTTTATGGGAATTTTTGACCGTTCTTCCAGAAGCTTATTTGTGAGGTCAGACGCTGATGTTGGACAAGAAGGCGTGGCTCACAGTCTCCGCTCTAATTCATCCCAAAGGTGTTCTATCTGGTTGAGGTCAGGACTGTCAAGTTCTTCCACACCAAACTGGCTCATCCACGTCTTTATGGACCTGCTTTGTGCACTGGTGGGCAGTCATGTTGGAACAGGAAGGGGCCGTCCCCAAACTGTTCCCACAAAGTTGGAAGCATGAAATTGTCTAAAATCTCTTGGTGCTGAAGCTTTAAGAGTTCCTTTCACTGGAACTAAGGGGCCGAGTCCAACTCCTGAAAAACAACCCCACACCATGATCCCCCCTCCACCAAACTTTACACTCAATGCAGTCGGCATATTGCAGTCGGACAAGTACTGTCTCCTGGCAACCGCCAAACCCAGACTCATTCATCGGAATGCCAGATGGAGAAGCGTGATTGGTCACTCCAGAGAACACGTCTCCACTGCTCTAGAGTCCAGTGGCGGCGCTTTACACCACTGCATTTCACGCTTTGCATTGCGCTTGGTGATGTAAGGCTTGGATGCAGCTGCTCGGCCATGGAAACCCATTCCATGAAGCTCTCTACGCTGTTCTTGAGCTGATCTGAAGGCCACATGAAGTTTGGAGGTCTGTAGTGATTGACTCTGCAGAAAGTTGGTGACCTCTGCGCACTATGCCCCTCAGCATCCGCTGACCCCGCTCTGTCATTTTACGTGGCCGACCACTTCGTGGCTGAGTTGCTGTCGTTCCCAATCGCTTCCACTTTGTTATAATCCCACTGACAGTTGACTGTGGAATATTTAGCAGTGAGGAAATTTCACGACTGGACTTGCTGCACAGGTGGCGTCTGATCACGGCACCACGCTGGAATTCACTGAGCTCCTGAGAGCGACCCATTCTTTCACTAATGTCTGTAGAAGCAGTCTGCAGGCCTAGGGGCTCGGCTTTATACACCTGTGGCCAAGGAAGTGATTGGAACACCTGAATTCAATGATTTGGATGGGTGACTGAATACTTTTGGAAATATAGTGTAGTGGTGAATTTAGTGATAGTAATGTCACAGTGGTGATCCTAGAAGTGGTGATGTCCACAGTGATTTTAGTGCTAGTGATGGTCATAGAGGTGATTCTAGCGATGGTGATCATCAGTGTTGCATCTAGTGATAATGATCCTAGTGGTGACTTTAGGGATAGTGATAGCGATGTTGACAATGGTGATTCTTAATGACCATAGTAGTGATTCTCATGATGACTATACGTAGTGTTTCTACTGATGTGATCATACTGGTGATTCAAATGACGGTGACAATGATGATAATCACAGGGGTGATTCTTATGATCATCATTACAGAGGAGATTCTAGAGATGGTGATGATCATCAGTGTTGATTCTAGTGATGACCACAGTGGTGAATAAATTGGCTGTGATTATGGTCCTGAAGATGATTCTGATAACGATGATGGTCATGGTGGTGATTCTAATGATAATGGTGATGACAGGAATGGTGATGGTGGTGGTGTTCAGGACGGTGATGCTGAGAGTGATGGTTCTAACGATGGTAATGATGGAGTCTGTCTACCTCGTGCCTGGCAGGGAATATCCACCACCTTCTCCATCTCAGCAGTGATGTGCTTGTCTGGTTCCTTCACAAACTGTGGCGGCTCTGAGAGACACAGAGGTCACAGAGGACAAACAGGTCACAGAGGTCACTCCTCACAGCTGAAGTTGATGTGTAAATGCTTCAACTGTTTGCTAAAGTCTGTGTGTGTGTGTGTGTGTGTGTGTGTGTGTGTACCCAGAACGTTTAGATATGCTCCCGCGCTAACAGATGGAACGCTGCTGCTCTTCAGCTCCGCCTCACACTCGTAAAACCCTGAGTCGCTCACAGTGGGGCTGAGGATGGTCAACCTGCGGTTAAAATCACTCAGGCCAGAACGGACCGGAACACCGTCCTTCCTCCAGCTGATACTCAGCTTAATTAACGGCCTGGAGATAGAGAGAGAGAGAGAGAAAGAGAGAGAGAGAGAAAGAGAGAGAGAGAGAGAGAGAGAGAGAGAGAGAGAGAGAGAAAGAGAGAGAGAGACAGAGAGAGTCAGAAACAGTTCTACGGTTTTGTGCAAAGATGAATGCAAAAATTTCACTTGATCAAACAAGTGTTTATTGAGAAACAGTGATTTGCAGGTTACAGCGCCCCCTACTGCACCACAATTAGGCTACGTTTATGCAGCAGGTAAAAGTGGCCCAAATCTTTCACCAAATCCGATTTTCTGTTCGCCTGTTTACATTCTCTTTTAAATGTGATCTGTATGCGACATCAGTCTGAACAGATCAGCTCCTAAACCGACCCACATGCGCAAAAGAACAGCTTCATGTGGGTCATCCAGAGGTCAACAATCATGGCCAGAGAACGCCTGTCGCTCCTGGAGCTTCAGTTTCATCTTCGCCAGCATCACAGGAGCGATGATGAAGTTCCAGTGGTTGACAGCTGGGCTCATCACCCAGAATGTGCTCGAGTTCACAATGAAAAGGGCGCGTTTTTCGGCCACGGCCACTTCTTTAGTTCGTGTTCTTTAAACTGCTCTCTGATGCTGCAGCCTCAGGCTCCTCCGGCCGCGTTCAGCCGTTTCGGGCGAAATCTCTTCAGTGTTTTTGTTTCAGTGTTTCAGTGTTTTTGAGTCTCAGCAGCGCGAAATGATGATGAATGTCAAGTTGCATTGATCATTAAGTCGCAAGAATTCCAATCTGGCTGTTCAGACTGAGCCACATTGCCGCAGATTGGATACGGATCGGAGCAAGACACCTAACCCCCAACTGCTCCCTGGGCGCTGCGGACTGGGCTGCCCACCACTCCGGACAAGTGTGCTCACTGCCCCCTAGTGTGTGTGTGTTCACTAGTGTGTATGTGGTGTTTCACTTCACGGATGGGTTAAATGTGGAGGTGAAATTTCCCCATTGTGGGTCTAATAAGGGTCTCTTAATCACAAGGGGAGCTGTCTGGATATTTCTTTTGATGTCTTTCATTAACATTACATTGTGTGTATAACAGCTTTTAGAGTTAAAGTTTGGTCTTAATGCATTTCACAGAGAAAAAAGATGAAAGTAAAGTAAAGAGCATAGTCCTTTAACGAGAACCAGAGAGAAATGAACACAACCACAAACAAACATTCCTGCAGCATCTCACACTGACAGATCAGCAGGACTGCGGCAACGCTTGATTAAGGTTTGGACACGGCCTCATCGTTTGGCCTTGCAGGACATCCAACTAAAGAACAACACTTATTACAGCTTATTCAGTCGATTCAGAGAGTAGAGTAGAGCACAGAGACCCCCCCCCAGCCATTCCACCCCCCGTTAATTAGCTCAGCTCTGCATAGCCCCGCCGCACACCACTGCTGTCTGATTTCAATTAAAGAGCAACTGCTGCACTTCACCTGCTATTCAGCACCTGCAAAATTAAATTCTTATCATTCCTCACCGCCGCACACTCGCAAATTACACGCTTCCGTCTTAGCAGCTACATTCAACCGAACGCTGAAATAAAAGAACATGTTCAGAGAGGAAATATGGCTGTACACCCCAACGTCCAGCTGCTTCACTTGCTATTTTACACACCCCTGGTACACAGAATCTTCACTCAGAACAATATAAAACATTCCTAAAAGTGAAAAGTACATCACAACATTAATAATGACATGTTATAACTACACATAAGCTGGGTATTCATTTTATATGTCGCCGTGGTCGGATTACACTTTACAGGAGAAGATAAAAACTACTTTACTTTTAATGTAAGTCAATGGAACCAGACTTTTTTCTAAGTCATTTTAGGTGATTTCTTTCAGTTCATTCATCAGGAAATTTACATATGATATAAAGGACAACAGGTCATTTCAAATTATGTCAAAACCTGAAAAACATCAAAAATTGAGATACGAGGTTTTCTTCTGATATATTCTATATATGCAGTACTGCGCAAAGGTCTTAGACACCTAAACACGTTTTTCAATTTACTGTATCTTAGCAACAAGAGTATTTATTCCTGAACAAACACCAAACATACACAGAGTAATAAGGGATGCTTTTTTTAAAAAAAGGTAGTATTAATAATAATAATAATATTATTTTTAACAGTGTATATATTTAAGCAGTAAGCTATGAGAGGCTGTGTGTTATCATGTGGAAGGATATTCTTCCAGCCTTGAGTGGCTTATTTCTTTTATAAAATAGTGGACAACATAAAATATGATAAAATAACAAAATACAATTTTTCAAAAAAATACATTAATATTAATAACAATTGACAAAAATCAATATTCCTCCAATAAATGTAGTTCTTTTAGAAAGCATAATCACCAAAGCAAACACGAGCTGCTGAAGGTTGAGAAAAACGCAGAATAACAAACTTTTGGATTTTAACGAAGAAACTTTCGCTTTATAAGCACTTTTTGGTCACCACTGCGAGTCTTAATTAGCACCAAGCTAATGCTGCCCCTCTTCTCACACTGGGGCTGAATCTCAAACAGCTCCCTGCTCCCTACATAGTGCGCTACGTAGGAATTTAATATAATACAGAGTGATTCAAAAAGATTCATCTGATTTCAAAGTGATTTATTTCACCTGTGTATAGTTACAGATCAGTGCAGTGAACTGTAAACAGTTTAAATGAGCGTAAAGTTTATTATGTAGTTCTACAAGGTTTCAGTCTGAACCTCCTCCAGCTGTACGGACGACATCAACACCACAGTCAAACTCATCCCAGACTGGACTGAGCGTGTCGGGTGTCTCTGCTCTCACGGCTCTTTCAGTGGGATTTCGGAGATCATCCAGTGCTGTGGAACCAGCGCCGAACGCTCTGAGCTGCTGGAGCTTCACTGCCCACGAAAATCACCCTGCACAGTTCTGACGGATTCACTCTTATTGACGCTTTCAGCTCAGGGGTCTCATCTCCTCTCAGACTGAAGGAGCCAGTCAGAAACTCTATGACCCCCTCTTACAGTTGGATTGTGATTGGTTCCTTGGTGCCTCACGGTTGGAAAAATACGGCACTTTGAAATCAGATGAACCTTTTTGAATCGCCCTGTATATAACCAGTCATTTGGGATTCAGACACATCCTCACTCGATACACAGTGTGTAAAAACTACCATTTCTAATTGTCACTAAATAGTGCAGTATTTAAGGAGTAGGGAGAGGTTTGAGACTTCTGATGTTTCTGATTTTATGTTGTTTATATTCCGATGTTTTCTCCCATAAAATACCCTGTAAAACTGCAGTATAAAAGACAAAAAAATGTCTTTTACACGCTTCAAATGTCTGTAAAAGACATTTTGCCGTCTTTTATACTGCAGTTTTACAGGGTATTTTATGGGAGAAATAAAAAATCGGAATATAAACATCGTTAAGCACAAAAACCATGTGGAAGGTTGACATTCACTGACCTAGCATTGGCCACACACTCCATGGTGACCTCAGAGGTTCCAGAAACAACACTGGTGTTCCTTGGGGGGATTACAATGGTGGGAGCGATGGGGTCAGCAGGACCACCAACATCTACATAGAGGGGGGGGAGAGAGAGAGAGAGAGAGAGAGAGACACATTTATGGCCTGATGGTGAAGTAAGTGTATTCTATGCTGAGCTGTGCAATAAGGCAAAATTCAATATCAACTTTCACAGACACACTTTCTAAACTGCTTATCTTTCTGGGTCGTGAGTTTCCTATCCCAGATGTCACTAGTGTATTGCAGGGCAGATACACAGACATGTACACTCACACCTAAGAGCAATTTAGTATCTCCAACTGGCCTGACTGCATGGTTTTGGCCTGTGGGTGGAAACCCACGCAGACACAGGGAGAACATGCAATCTCCACACAGAAAGGACCTGGTGGCCCAGTTGGGAATCAAACCCAGGCCCTTCTTGCTGTGAGGCAACAGCGCTACAATCTGTGTCATCAACATTCAGACAAGCTCGATCTTTAAACGCTCATTTAATTCTTAGTTTTTTATTAACTTGTCTCTGCGTGCCTTAAACACCTGTCATCAATTAAATATCCCCGTTAGTAATTTCCAAAAACTCATGTGTGTCTCTCATGTTACTCACTCTCCACGGTCAGTGTGATGGGCTGGCTGGTCTTGTTCTCTCCATTCTTGTCGTTCACCGCCTGAACGTAGTATCGTCCGGCGTCTGGCGCCACCGCAGAAAGAATGACCAGAGTGTTGTCCAGAGTGATGGCACTGTGGAGAGAACCAGAATCAGGATAGTTCATCAGATTAAGACGACAACTCAGCGCTATAGACCTTAATCTGATCTAAGAAATCAGAGTGTGTGTTTACATGAACACTTAATAAAGAGGTAACTGCAGAAATCTGATACTGATTGCCTTGTTAAGTGCATGTAAACACACTCAGCGAACTGGATGGCGAGAAGCAGAAAACGATCCATCGACTTCTAAGACTGAACTTGAGCTTGGAGGTGTGTCTGCAGATTTCTCTGAGGATGAAAAACAATGGAAGCTGGAATAAAGGTAAAGAGTGACACACTGAACACTCACACAGCTGTGTGGCATGACAGCCGCAAGAGCTGGCAAGAAGGCAAGGCCCAAACTCCGAGCTCAGGAGAAACCCTGCAAAGACACCGGGGGGAGGATGATATCTGTGAGGCAGTGGGGGACGGCGTGCGAATCCTGCAGTCCACTTTAATTTGCCGCATGTTCAATCCCGGTTGGTGAGCCAAAGGAGGCGGAGCTTGAGGGAGTTTCACCTGAACCTGAAATTTGGGCCCCACCTTCCTGCCAGCTCTCGCAGCTGTCATCGGGGCCCGGGGGATGGCTGCATGCTACAATCTGAAATCGCTGTTTTTTGTTTTCTTAATGACACGGGAAATTAAATAAACGGACGGAGGTCTCTACTTTTGCAGAGTACTGTACAGTAAATCTGCATATTTTGAGTATTTTACAAAGGCTTCGAATGTGAGGTTGAGGTGTTTGTACTGCATGATTTCAGAGAGGAAGCTGTTATTGTTGGAAAATTCTTTCTGCTGCTGCTGAACTAAAGCATCTCTGTGAGCTGCAGAGATTTCCCTCTGATTTTCATCCCTGGGGCTTTAAAGCATGACTGTGCTGTTTATTATTCAGAGCAGCAGGGTGGGCATGTGCCCCCGCCCCTCGTGTGCCCTCCCACAAGGCTGAGTGCCAATTACTGTGCCACCTTCACTCTCAATCAATGTTTTCTTATTACGAGTGCATGTTGCACTATTTGACTGCAGTTTGCTGGTTCCGTCTGGTTACCCTCTGTGTGTTTCACCCCATACAGATCTCTCTCTCTCTCTCTCTCTCTCTCTCTCTCTCTCTCTCTCTCTCTCTCTCTCTCTCCTGTTGTTCCTCTGAGACTCAGAATGCTAATGGATGTTGGGTTCTTGCAGTAAGAATACTAAGACCACAGAAACACTCTTCTGTTGCAGCCAAGCAAAACAAATAGAGCAGACTGTGCTGTTACACCCAAACAACTGCATCATTTTAAAGACACATTCCACTGAGGTGCACATGAGAGTGAAGGATCATTCTCAATGTCCAAATGTGTCCAAACATCTGTTCGTCCATCATTTCTTCTGAAATGAAGGATATTAGTAGTGTGTTTGTCCGCCTTTGCTGCAGTAACAGCCGCTACTCTTCTGGTAAGGCTTTACACTAGATGGAACATTGGAACTTGAAACACTGCAGTGAGGAGAACGTGATTGCATTCAGCCACAAGAGCATTTGGGAAGTCAGGTACTGATGTTTAATCAGTTCTGTATCACTCCAACTCATCCCTGAAGTGTTTCTCAACATATGCTTCAAGTGTTCCTCACCTCAACTCATCCCAGAGGGATTCAACTGAGCTCCTTCATTTCAATTCAGGGGATTAAAGGACCTTCATCATTCCAACTCATCCCAAAGGTGTTCAGAGGACCTTCATCTTTCCAGCTCATCCCAGAGGTGTTCAAAGGACCTTCATCATTACAGCTCATCCCAAAGGTGTTTAGAGGACCATCATTCCAACTCATCCCAAAGGTGTTCAGAGGACCTTCATCATTCCAGCTCATCCCAAAAGTGTTAATTGGACATTCATCATTCCAGCTCATCAACTGATCCTGAAAATATTCAGTGGAGCTTCATCACTCCAACTCATCCCAGAGGTGTTCAGAGGATCTTCATCAGTCCAACTCATCCCAAAGGTGTTCAGAGGACCTTCATCATTCCGGCTCATCCCAGAGGTGTTCAGAGGACCTTCATCATTCCAGCTCGTCCAAAAGGTGTTCAGAGGACCTTCATCATTCTAGCTCATCCCTAAGGTGTTCAGATGACCTTCATAATTCCAGCTCATCCCAAAAGTGTTCATTGGACATTCATCATTCCAGCTCATCAATTGATCTTGAAAATATTCCCTGGAGCTTCATCATTCCAACTAATCCCAAACATGTTCAGAAAAGTTTAAACACACCATCTCATCCCACATATAATAATTTAATAGTAATTTGCAAATGGTGACTATTTCAGTCAATTAAATTATAGACAGTTTAAACTAAACAGCAGCCGTGTCCACCAATACACTTCTCCCAATGCTCATTACGAGGATGCATATGCCAGATGAATATTCATAGCATATTTGCATATTCTTCCAGTGTTTATCTGCAGCTCTACTCCTTAACAGTGGTTTTTTTATACTTTTTGGACAGCGTTTGGTCCAGAGGACCAACCAAACCTCACAGCGTAGTGTGAGTGTGGGATGAATTATGGATTAGGACAGGGACACACTAGCTCTGTCCTAAAGCGCAAATTAATCTCAGGTGATTCCTTCAACCTGAAAATGAAGCAGCAACACATACAGGCTAATGAGACAACCACAAGAATATGCACACTGTTCTGCAAATACACACACACACACACACATGGTGGTCAGGACAATTTGAGTGGTGGGTCATTCTCAGCACTGCAGTAATACTGACGTGATGGTGGTGTGTTAGTGTGTGTTGCGCTGGTCTGAGTAGATCAGACACAGAATTCTGAAGAGCTTGGAGAGTGAGATGATGCTCCTCCATCTCTCCTGCATCCGTGTTTGACATCCACATCACCAGCGTGGCTATGTAGATACTAACGCCTACGTTGTTACCATGGCAACCCATGCAAATAGACTGGTGATGTCTGGACATACAAATCTGATCTGACCGCTTGTAGATAACAGAGCAGACAGTCAAACTCAAAAGATCTGATTTGAGAAACAAACCTGATTAAGAAGTGACTTTGAGTGATTCACGGCTGCTGTTGTCCGACAGGGTGGCTTCAGTATTTCAGAAACTTCTGGGATTTTCCCCCCCAAGAGTGTCTAGAGTTTACGCAAAACAACCCTCATCCAGTGAATGGCAGCTCTGAGAGAGGTCAGAGGAGAATAACCAGACTTGCTCAAGCTGAGAAGAAGCTACAGAAGAAGCTACACTGACTCAAATAATTACAGAAGCCTCTCTAAATGCACAGCATGTCCAAACCTGAGGTGGACGGACGACATCAGCAGAAGATCACACTGGGTTCCACTCCTCACTCAAACATTTGAAAATTGGGAAAAATGTGGCCTGGTCTGGGAAACTTTATTTCTACTGAGGCACTCAAGTTGCCTTCCAAAGTCAGAGCAGGCCACTTCAAAGTGAAGAACCCTTCAAGAACGTGTGAGAATGTGTAAAATCACTGATTAACTAAAGAATTCGTCCATATATTGTACATTGACCGTATATCACAATTCATTTAGATGTATTTGTATATGTAGTTTATTGTACAACATGAGAACATCGCCTCCGTTTCTATGAAGGAATGAAAAAGCAACAAACTTAATGCAAGGGGCTTCACTTTCTGTCATCGGGTTCCTCACAAGTTTCACGTCGCAATTGAAAGGGGCGGAACCTTTCTGGAGACGTCAACACACTGCCTCGTTAGGACTGTTCCAACTGTGACCAACAGGCTACTAAGGAGGAGTCTTCATAGGACAGTCCTACCAAGGACCCGTACTACCTTGGCTGCAGCCCAGGCTTTGGAACACATCTACAGATGGTAGAGTCAGAATTTGGCATAAACAGCAGGAATCCATGGATTTAACCTGCCTTGTGTGGGCAATTCAGGTTGGCGTTGGTGTAACAAAAAATGTGGACCCTATAATGCCAATCTAGCATCTGTTGAATGCCACATTCAGAGAGTACAGTTGCTGACTATGTTCACTCCTTTATGACCCCTAATCATCTTCTAATGGCTTCTTCAGGCATGATGGGAGCAGTTGTGGGCTTGAGGTTAGGATACTGGCTTTGTGACCGGAAGGTCGCCAGTTCGATCCCCAGAGCTGACATGACTGAGGTTGAGCAAGACACCTAACCCACAACTGCTTCCCGGGTGCCGTGGATAGGGCTGCGCACCACTACACTAACACTACACTACACTACACTACACTAACACTAACAAGACACCTAACCCACAACTGCTTCCCGGGTGCCGTGGATAGGGCTGCGCACCACTTCGGGCAAGTGTGCTCACTGCCCCCTAGTGTGTGTGCTCACTTAGTGTGTATGTGGTGTTTCACTTCAAGGATGGTTTAAATGCGGAGGCGTAATTTCCCCGTTGTGGGACTAATAAGGGGCACTTAACCTTAATGATGATAAGGCAGCATAAGTCATTTCAAAGTGGTTACATTACCACTAGTTGTACTTCAGTGTCCTGACTCCAGACTCCATCATGGAGAACCATTGGTGTCAGGTTGGGAGAAGCTAGAACTGAGGTAATAAAGTATAGGAGTGGCCTTTACGATGGCGTCCGGGACACTTTCAAGGGAAAACTGGGAGGTGAAGTGGACAAGGACATGTTGATACCAGTACTGAAACGAGCCACTAGTGTCTATGTCCTGCTTTCCATCGAATAAATGACCTAATTGACTCAAATCCTCCTGGCCAGCAGGGGGAAGCAGACACCCAGGCCCACTGGAAGCCAAAACGAGACAAACAGAGAATATTTTTTGTGCTTGTTCTACTTTTCATTCACTCTGGCTGTCTTGGCTCTGTCTGTGCGTCTTTTCTCCTTTCAGCCGTGTGAAGGGAGGGGAGTGGGAGGGGGCATCAGGGATTTGGGTCTGAGGTTCGCTGAAAGAAATGGGTCGAGTCAGAAAGCTGGGAAATTAGAATGAATGTGTGAGTGTGAACTCTGTTCTAGGCCATTTGTAAGAGGAAGTGGCTGAGACTGGGCGTGTAGGTGAGCTATTTATAGTTTCATTTATAATTTATCACCGCTGAGATGGCGTGTCATTCGCTGGCCATCCAGAAGTACCTTAGTTTGCTAGTGATGGTTTTGATCTTTTTCCGGCCTCTGTTTGTCATGATCATGTATTCGTCTGTTTTCTGAGCCGTACTTCACACTTCGGGTGCTCTCATGAGACGTGGATGCAGCGTGAAACGCATTGAGACGCTGAAACACTGAGTGCGTCCACACAGGCTATAATGTAGCCCAGTTTGAGCTGCCTTTCGAGATTCTGATCCTTTAAGTGTTTGTGAAAAATTCCATGCGTGAACAGAGGCGAATAAAATAGTGTCACATTATTGCCGTCTGAAAATTCCCGTTCGGTGTGTAAGATTTCAGCTGTTATACACGGGTTTGAATTCATTTACTGCCATCCGAATAAACGACATGACACTAACACTACACTACACTACACTACACTACACTACACTACACTAACACTAACACTAACACTAACAGTGCACTAAACTAACACTAACAGTGCACTAAACTAACACTAACACTACACTAACACTACACTACACTAACACTACACTAACACTAACAGTGCACTAAACTAACACTAACACTACACTAACACTAACACTAACAGTGCACTAAACTAACACTAACACTACACTAACACTAACAGTGCACTAAACTAACACTAACACTAACACTAACACTACACTAACACTAACACTAACAGTGCACTAAACTAACACTAACACTACACTAACACTACACTAACACTAACACTACACTAACACTAACACTAACAGTGCACTAAACTAACACTAACACTACACTAACACTACACTAACACTACACTAACACTAACACTACACTAACACTAACACTAACAGTGCACTAAACTAACACTAACACTACACTAACACTACACTACACTAACACTACACTAACACTAACACTACACTAACACTAACAGTGCACTAAACTAACACTAACACTACACTAACACTACACTACACTAACACTACACTAACACTAACACTACACTAACACTAACAGTGCACTAAACTAACACTAACACTACACTAACACTACACTAACACTAACACTAACAGTGCACTAAACTAACACTAACACTACACTAACACTACACTAACACTAACACTACACTAACACTAACACTAACAGTGCACTAAACTAACACTAACACTACACTAACACTAACACTACACTAACACTACACTAACACTAACACTAACACTACACTAACACTAACACTAACAGTGCACTAAACTAACACTAACACTACACTAACACTACACTACACTACACTAACACTACACTACACTACACTAACACTAACAGTGCACTAAACTAACACTAACAGTGCACTAAACTAACACTAACACTACACTAACACTACACTACACTAACAGTGCACTACACTAACACTACAGTAACACTACACTACACTACACTAAACTACACTACACTAACACTACACTACACTAACACTAACACTACACTAACAGTGCACTACACTAACACTAACACTACACTACACTACACTACACTAACAGTGCACTACACTAACACTAACACTACACTACACTACACTAAACTACACTACACTAACACTACACTACACTAACACTAACACTACACTAACAGTGCACTACACTAACACTAACACTACACTACACTACACTACACTACACTAACAGTGCACTACACTAACACTAACACTACACTACACTACACTAAACTACACTACACTAACACTACACTACACTAACACTAACACTACACTAACAGTGCACTAAACTAACACTAACACTACACTAACACTAACACTACACTAACACTAACACTACACTAACACTAACACTAACACTAACAGTGCACTAAACTAACACTAACACTACACTAACACTACACTACACTACACTACACTAACACTAACAGTGCACTAAACTAACACTAACAGTGCACTAAACTAACACTAACACTACACTAACACTACACTACACTAACAGTGCACTACACTAACACTACAGTAACACTACACTACACTAACATTCATGTAATGGCGTCTCAGTGTGCAGGAGTGTTAGTGTGCCTGTAACATGTATGTAGCATTATTTATGATTCAGCTCCTTAACAATTCCAAGTAATGTACCATTCAGGGAAAACTGTAGGCAGGATAAATCATATAGAGTTTTTTAACCATAGGGAGAACAAAAATAATGTTAATCCTCATTATTTGGCATAATCCAGAATATTTTGCACTTTCCAGAATATTTTACATATTGACAAATAATCTGTGTTTCCCAGAATATTCAGCATATTCCAGAATATTAAACATACTGAGGAGTAGTCAACGTTTTCCAGAATATTCAGGATACTAAAGGATAATCTGTGTTTATTTAGAATGTTCAGTGTTTTCCAGAATGTTTAACATTTTCCTTATTATTCAGCATACTGGAAAATATCCTGTGCTTTTCAAAATATTTGAAGTTTTCTAAAATATTCAGCACATTACAGAATAATCCGTTTCCCCCAAAACATTCAGCATATTCCATGTTATTCATTGTATTCCAGAATATTCTATATTTTTCACAACATTATGTTCATTCCAAAATAATCAGACTTCTCCAGAATATATTGTGTTTTCCAAAATATTCAGGATATTCCAGACTATTTTCCAGAATGTTTCTCCTGTAGCCAGTCAGTTCAATTACATCCTGCCCAACATACACTGCTCCAGGGTCTGACACACACACACACACACACACACACACACACACACACACACACACACACACACTCTGAGGTGGAGTGAAACACTGAAGCGGTGTGACAGAGGGAATATGCTTGACCGTTCCAGAACAATGCACAGGAATAGAACGTCAGAGGGAGAGGAATGACTGCAGAACACACACACACACACACACACACACACACACAGTTATTGATGAGAAACACTCTCAGTGAGCTGAACCCGCTGGTGTCCCAGAAAACAGTGTGACATCAAAGAGTCGTTTGGTCATTTTTTTCTTCAGCTTTGGTTCAACTGAATTTGGCAATTTGTTATTTGTTCATATCTCCTTAAACTCTCCTCTAAAGGTTCTTCATAGAACCTGATCCTCATCTGTTTCATATCTAAACGCTCCGTTATCTTCATCACTACTTTCCAAACCCGCTGCAGCAGCTTCAGCAGCTGGAAACTCTCTGACGCGGTTTCACACGAGTCTCCGATGTGGACTGAGTGAAGAATGAAGGGTTTCTGGCGTGACGGTCAGTCCTTAGTGATTTCCTGAGTTGGTCAGTTTCACGCAGAATGTAGACGGACACACAAATCCAACAGGCAGATGATGTGTATATCAGCCCCTCTTCATAGGCTCATAACTGAGTGAGTCTCGTATGATCTTGTGATAAGATGGAATGGAAAGTGCGGCTCTACAGATTCAGAAAGGGTTTGACCTGGATTTCTGAGCTGGATCATCACAAAGACACACACACGGATACAGAAACAGAGAATTTGTTTGTTGACCCCACAGGGTTAATGGAGATTTGAGGTTTTGATCTGACAGTCAGAATCTGTGTTTGTAGAAGAAAACACTGAATAAATGAGTGGAGGAGCAAATCGAGTGCAGATCTGAACCCAGCCGAACACTTACTGGAGTTTCTGGAGGAGCATGTTAGACAGCGCTCTCCACCACCACCATCAAAACACCCACTGAGGGGATGTTCCAGTACCCCACTGGGTCCAAACTTGTTTATGATGCAGTTACACAGCAGATGAATAAGTAATATTAAGTGCTGTGCTTCTTTAGAATATCCTTCTTCTGTTTGGATCTTCAGGCTTCTTACTGACCGATTCATGGTCCTTATGATGTCTTCCTCCAAACACCAAAGAGACATAGAGCTTTAATGAAGCGCTGAATTAAAGAGCAACGCTTTCAGATGTTTATTAAAAGTGAGCACTAGTGTTAATAATGTTTACAATATTTATAGTGTAATATCATTTAAAGTATTTACTGTGTTTATAGTGTGTCATTCATAGTATGTTTAGTGTTTATACAATGTACAATATTTATAGTGTTTATACAATTTATAGTATTCATAGTGTTTATACAATTTACAGTATTTATAGTGTTTATGCAATTTATAGTGTTAACAATGTTTATGAAACTGATAGTATTTAGTGTTTATACAATTTACAGTATTCATAGTGTTTACACAATTTACAATATTTATAGTGTTTATACAATTTATAGTATTTAGTGTTTATACAATTTACAGTATTCAGTGTTTACACAATTTACAATATTTATAGTGTTTATGCAATTTATAGTATTATTATAGTACAGTAATATTTATAGTGTAAATTGTTCAGACAATTTACAGTATTTATAGTGTTTATGCAATTTATAGTGTTTATTGTGTTAACAATGTTTATGAAACTGATAGTATTTAGTGTTTATACAATTTACAGTATTTAGTGTTTATACAATTTATAGTATTTATAGTGTTTATACAATTTATAGTATTTAGTGTTTATACAATTTACAGTATTTAGTGTTTATACAATTTACAGTATTTATAGTGTTTATACAATTTATAGTATTTAGTGTTTATGCAATTTATAGTATTTATAGTGTTTATACAATTTACAGTATTTAGTGTTTATACAATTTATCTTCTGACATATGGTCACTTGTGTGTGCTGCTGTAAGTGACCGGCTAGACTTCTTTTCTCTGCTCTCCAGAGTAAAAGACACAGCACCCCCTAGTGTACCAAAGCAGCAACTAGCAAGTAGCATTCGTTACTAATACCAGATTAAGGAACAGAACAGCATCATTTCAGCAAAAATCTCTTCAGCACACACTGTCCAAAGTGTCTGAATTAGATAGTTATTGTTCTTGTTTGTTATCAAGGACAGACGGAGAGAAATGAGGGAAGAGGGAAGAACGAGCGACAGTAGGAGAAAAGACACCCACACACCAACACTAACACACACACACATATCTATACACACCCACACACACACCAACACCCACACACACACACACAAACAAAGTATAAAGTCTTTGGGGGCTTTTCTGTTAGCAGTCAGCCACTGAAACCTCCTCTTTAATGGTGAGTAATCTACAGTCTATAGCCCATAAAATCAGCTCAATACACTTATACTCACTTTATTAGGGATGTAATTCCAACGCTGGGTAGTAGTGGCGGGAATTCTGTCTCTTTTCAGTGAGTCATTTCACTCAGCTAGCTAATAAGAGCCACTCTTTTAGGTCCCAAATGGCTCTTTGTTCAGCAGCGTTGCCACTTTTATCAAACTCAGCCATAAACCCTATTCGGAGGAGATTAAACGTACATGGGGTTCTGGGGCAATTTTCTATTTTAAACGAGCTCTTCTGTGATTTTATTGCCATCTGAGCAATAAAGAAAATCACAGGTTGAACTACCTACTGTTTTCACCCAGCCCAGAGCTGCTCTGGTCATTTCAGGACCATCTGGATTCACATCTCCATGTTCTTCCCAGGCAGATGTCGCTTTGCGTTGGAAACTAAGATTTCTGACCATTGCTACTCGTCAGATTTGGTCCTAGTACCTAGTATGTGCGTTAGAGTTGTTCCCCAGATATTAACCCTCTCAGGTCAACAATGTTGTGTGAGACATCAAAGGACATAATAGATAAAAGAATAAATATTTAATGAACACTGCATGTTAGAGACGTACTTTCATTTTCCCTGGAAGGGTAGTGTTATTCCAGCAACAAGCCAGGAGCACAGCCTCTGATTGGTTGATTAGTCTGGAATACAGCCTCTGATTTGTTGACGAGTCAGGAACACAGCCTCTGATTGGTCGATAAGTCAGGACCACAGCCTCTGATTGGTCAACGAGTTAGGAACACAGCCTCTGATTGGTTGACTAGTCTGGAAAACAGCCTCTGATTGGTCGACAAGTTAGGAACACTGTCTCTGATTGGTCGAAGAGTCAGGAACACAGCATCTGAATGGTCAACGAGTCAGGAACACAGCCTCTGATTGATCAACAAGTCTGAAACAGCCTGTGATTGGTCAACAAGTCAGGAACACAGCCACTAATTGGTCAACGAGTCAGGAACACAGCCTTTAACTGGTCAGCAAGTCAGGAACTGAACTGTCAACGAGTCACAAACACAGCGTCTGATTGGTTGGCGTGTCAGGAACAAGAGTGTCTGATTGGTAGACAAGCCAAAGACAAAAAATAATAACAAGCCTGTAATATGCAGCATTCCCAAGATATTTATTATTTTATGTACAACATCCTTTGATGATGGATATCATTGGCCTGAGAGGGTTAAACACTTTCCCAATCACGAAACAAAAACGGGATACTTTGGAAGAATCACGTAACCATTTATTTCTTTTGTTTGGAAGTTTTTTAGAAAGTCCTCTACAAATAATGACTAGTTGCCCCACTGTCAGCTCCTTAAAGAGTTCATTTTAACTCTGTTAAAAAACTACAATCCACTAGAAACGCACTCATCCTGGATTTACTGATGTCCAGATGTGAGAGTTTTATCACTGAAGAAAAAAAAGATGTAAAAAAAATAAAGACGTGTAGAAGACATAAACTAATCCAAACTGAAAAGGGCCAAAGCTGGCAGTTAATTGTCTATTCAAAAGCAAATCCTAAGCAAATCGAGGAAATCGATGTTTTTTCTCTTTCATTCCGTCTGCATTTGTAACAAAACTCTTAATGATGTGATCACCAGATATTACAGTTTGATGTTTTCGACAGTGTATACAGCACAGCTGGCCTAAAAACTTACTAATACATACTAAAACATACTGTTCCTAATTTCTATATTTTGAGTTGAGTTGAAGTGAATTTCTTTCTACTCAGTTCAGAACAGCTGAAGTCAAACTCCTCAGTCCTTCTTCTGAGAGCTGAGCTTATACAATCTGCTGCTCTGCTCCTCAGTGAAGGTCAGAGCTGCTGGCAGGATCACAGCTCAGTTTAACTGATTCACCTGGAGCACTGCCATACTCACCTACCACATTTACAGAGAAAGAGAGGCAGAGTGAGAGTGAAAGACAGAGAGAGGGGGAGAGGGAGCGAGAGAGATTCTATCCTTTAACTGTAGAACTTTTCTTTACATACTAAAGAGATGAAGGTCAACAGACAGATTGCTAAAACTTTTTTGTATGTTTTAAGTAATTTTTTCAAGGACAAATTAAAATAAATTAGCTTATTTGTAAGAAACTGCTTAAAACAAGATACATTATAGTATAGTGAGATCATTTCACTCAATAAAATCACTTAAAACACAAACATGTCTACAGTATCTCAAAATGAGCAATATTAGACATATTCACTAGATATAAGAAGGTTTTACATGTTGCATTGTGAGTTGTGTGTTAAGTTGCACTGTAAGTTGTGTTTTAAGTTGCACTGTAAGTTGTGTTTTAAGTTGCACTGTAAGTTGTATGTTGAGTTGCACTGTAAGTTGTGTTTTAACTTGCACTGTAAGTTGTATGTTGAGTTGCACTGTAAGTTGTATGTTGAGTTGCACTGTAAGTTGTGTTTTAAGTTGCACTGTAAGTTGTATGTTGAGTTGCACTGTAAGTTGTGTTTTAAGTTGCACTGTAAGTTGTATGTTGAGTTGCACTGTAAGTTGTGTGTTAAGTTGCACTGTAAGTTGTGTTTTAAGTTGCACTGTAAGTTGTATTTTAAGTTGCACTGTAAGTTGTGTGTTAAGTTGCACTGTAAGTTGTGTTTTAAGTTGCACTGTAAGTTGTGTTTTAAGTTGCACTGTAAGTTGTATTTTAAGTTGCACTGTAATTTGTATGTTGAGTTGCACTGTAAGTTGTGTTTTAAGTTGCACTGTAAGTTGTATGTTGAGTTGCACTGTAAGTTGTGTTTTAAGTTGCACTGTAAGTTGTGTTTTAAGTTGCACTGTAAGTTGTATGTTGAGTTGCACTGTAAGTTGTGTTTTAAGTTGCACTGTAAGTTGTATGTTGAGTTGCAATGTAAGTTGTGTTTTAAGTTGCACTGTAAGTTGTATGTTGAGTTGCACTGTAAGTTGTATGTTGAGTTGCACTGTAAGTTGTGTTTTAAGTTGCACTGTAAGTTGTATGTTGAGTTGCACTGTAAGTTGTGTTTTAACTTGCACTGTAAGTTGTGTTTTAAGTTGCACTGTAAGTTGTATGTTGAGTTGCACTGTAAGTTGTGTTTTAAGTTGCACTGTAAGTTGTATGTTGAGTTGCACTGTAAGTTGAGTTTTAAGTTGCACTGTAAGTTGTATGTTGAGTTGCACTGTAAGTTGTATGTTGAGTTGCACTGTAAGTTGTGTTTTAAGTTGCACTGTAAGTTGTATGTTGAGTTGCACTGTAAGTTGTATGTTGAGTTGCACTGTAAGCTTTTTGTGATGTAAAGTTGCACTGTAAGTTGTGTTAAGTTGCACTGTAAGTTGTGTGTGATGTAAAGTTGCACTGTAAGTTGTGTGTGATGTAAAGTTGCACTGTAAGTTGTGTTAAGTTGCACTGTAAGTTGATTTAAGTTGCACTGTAAGTTGTGTGTGATGTAAAGTTGCACTGTAAGTTGTGTGTGATGTAAAGTTGCACTGTAAGTTGTGTGTCATGTTAAGTTGCACTGTAAGTTGCGAGTGATGTTAAGTTGCACTCTCAGTTGTGATGTTAGTGGGGTTGTGAGTTGCGTTCGACATTGTAAGTTGCGTGTTGCATTGATACACATTAATGTTCCAATTGAATTATTTTCAATGTCACTGCAGTGCTGAGAATTATCCCCCACCCAAATAGCACCTGCTCTGTGAGGGTCCTTGAGGGTCCTGACCACTGAAGAACAGGGTAACAGAGTATCAGAGAAACAGATGGACTACAGTCTGTAACTGTAGAACTACAGAGAGCAGCTATACAGTAAGTGGAGCTGATAAAATGGACAATGAGCGTAGAAACGAGGAGGTGGTCAGAACGTTACGCCTGACCGGTGTATATTAGTTGTAATTATTTGCAGTTGTAGTTATTCTCCGCTCATATTGATCATATTCATTTTGCTATATGTTGTCAATCAGAAGAGGATGTGCTCCCCTTCTGAGTCCTGGTGTCTTCCTCTTGTTCTTCTTCTTGGACACACTAGGAACTAAATCTTTAACTGAACTGTGTGTATGTGCCTTTAAAAATAAGTGAACAAGATGTACAAGATTCAGAAAACGAGGTAATTAACTAATGAGGTCAGTGCTGGAGCAGGAAAAACACTGGAGCAGCGCTGCCTCACTGACACCACGCGAGAGCTGACTGCAGGAACAACTGCCGTTCCTCAGATCTGTGTTTTACTTCCTCCACAAACACAGAGCCGAAGCAGAAAGCTCTAGATTGATGTTGGCGTTATTGCTATTATATTGATATTTAAACTGATATATTAGATTTTAGTTGAAGCATTTGTGTCTGTCTGTATTCATCGCTCTTTCAGAAATATAAACATACAGTACAGTATATATACAGTATATACAAGCAACTCCACATGTATTCATTCACACACATACAAGTTCATGCACAATGCACAGAAAACAGATAGTGATGTAATGATGTGGGCGTGTCTTACATGCGGCTGCTGGGCGGGATTTTCCTGCCGTCTCTAAACCATGTGACCTGCGGCTGTGGAAAGCTTCGTATCCGTGGCGCTGGAATGACCGCACCGTCACCCTGGGAAACGGACTGGACCCTCTCGCCTTCCTCGAAACCTCCCATAACTGCGCGCACACACACACACACACACACACACACACACAAGAAAATACAAAGAAATCATTGCAAACAAACTCATATCCATAATTTGTCTGTGTTGTGTGTTGCATGCGAGTTGTGCAGTGTTGTTTATTGCATTGTGAGTTGTATGTTGCGTTTTGAGTTGCATGTGGTGTGATTTGTGTTGCATTGTTAGTTGAATGTTGTGTTAGAGATTGTGCGTCGTGTTAAATTGCATTGTAAGTCGTGAGTGACACTAAGTTGCATGTTGCGTCCGTACATATTTATGTGAGTTGTCAACAGTTTCCATCTTAAGGAATCAACCAATAAGCACACTGGGTGTTATTGTTTAGCACCTTACTTTCACTGCGAGTTGTAAGTTGCATGTGGCACAGTGAGTTGCTTGTTCCATTGTGAACTGTGTTTCATTGTGGTGTGTTGCATTCTGAGTTGCTTGTTGTGTTGTAAGTTGCATCTAGCATTGTTAGTTGCAAGTTGTTTGTGGGTTGCGTTGTGAGCTGTGTTGTGAGTTTTATGATGCATGGTGAAGTGCATGTTGTATTGAGTTGCATGGTGTGTTTTGTGAAGCATGGTAAGTTGCATGTTGAGTTTTGTTTTGCGTTGTGAGATGTGTTGTGAGTTTTGTGTTGCATGGTGAGTTGCATGTAGCATTGTGAGTTGTGCTGTGAGTTACGCGTTGTATAGTGAGTTGCATGTTGCATTGTGAGATGTGAATTTTGTGTCGCATGGTGAGTTGCGCTGCATTGTGAGTTGTGCTGTGAGTTACGCGTTGTATAGTGAGTTGCATGTTGCATTGTGAGATGTGAATTTTGTGTCGCATGGTGAGTTGCGCTGCATTGCGAGTTGTGTTGTGAGTTTTGTGTTGCATGGTGATGTGTGTTACATTCCGAGTTGTGTGCTGCATCGTGTTGTGTTGTGAGTTGCATGTTGCCTTGCTAAATAATCCTGGTCTGACGTATTTATTGTTTGGTCGGCTCTGGGCAGTTTTTTTATTCAGTTTTTGAAGCTGAATATGAATATTAAAGTCTTCTAACTGCAAGAGCGAGCTTGTGCTGAACGCAGATCAGCTGATAACGTCGTTTAACACCAAGTTCCTGTCACTAATATGAAGCTGTGATGAGGAGGACGCTGAGGGGCTCAGATCTCTTCTCTTTGATCCCGTGTTCTCCTCCATCTCTCGTCTGATTCTGATGCCGATGCTGAGCTCAGTGTGACAGCGAGTGTGACGTAAAGAGTTCGAGAGTGTCGCTGCCTGCAGTGAGAGATTCTGAGAAACAGCGAGCTCTGACACCACCATGGGGAGGAATTAGAGGAAAAAAGAGAAGAAGTGAGAACCTGAAGATGAAAGTTAAGAGATTTGAACCCTGCTGATCTTGTTCCGTTCTCTTTGAGGAAACGCAGGAAAGAAACGTGACTGAATTTCCTTCCACCTCTAACGCCACCGACTGGGCTTCAAAGCGCTCACCACGGCCGGAGATTGTATTATTTCTGAAAAGCTTTTCTCGTTAATTCATTTTTTTTTTCTTTTTGATGAAAAATGCTCTTGATGTTGGAGAAGGCAGCTTTGATTCCTCACTGCGAGCGCTCACCTTTCAGAAGAAAATCAGAATTCTGTCCGTCAATCACTTTAGTCTGTTAGGCCTGAATAAACAAAGCTGTTATTAACAGCACTTTGACAGTTTTACATTTCTCCATATGGAGAATCATCTCACGTCTCATATAGAGAAAGACGCTTGAATTTGTCAGAGATGTTTTTGTCCTATTTTAATAGCTCAAAATTCCTAACCTAAATTAAATAGGATTAAGTCATTTAACCGCCTGAAAAGTGTTTGATTTGTGGCGAAATACTCAAAGTTATAATGATTTTCATCAATATTATCAGTAACAAAAGTGAAAACAGAAAATATTCATATCTGTACACATGCTAATCCTCATAATCATATAAAGTACATCATTTTTTTACATGGACTCTGATGTAAACAAACACTGCAACTATCCAAGCTCCATTTAAAGACACTCCACTTTGCGCTTTTGCTCATGGGAACTGAGCATTTGGCTGACGCTCTTATCCAGAGCGATTTACAATCTGATCATTTTACACAGGTAGGCGAAGGTGGTGTTAGGAGTCTTGCCCAAGGACTCTTATTGGTTTAGTGTAAGGTGTTCACCCTTTACATCTACAGCGTCGAAGGCAGAGGTGTTACCCACTACACTAACCAACCACCATGGTTTTTAGTACCGTTAATGTGTTAACTCCCCATGTAGACAGTAAAACCCTACACACAATTATCATCTAGTGAGATTTATAGTGTTACATGTGTGCAACACTGGGTTTGCAAATCAGACACGCGCAGATAAAAATGAACCCAGAAGCTCCCGAGTGGCACAACCGTCTAAGTGTTGTCCGTCATCAGGAGATCATGAGTTTGATCCCTGGTGAAGCTGCAGCCATCCATAGCCTGGAGTCCAAAAGAGCACAATGGGCCTCGCTCTCTTTGGGTGGGTGGTGTGGCCCCCCTTCTCCCCCCATCACTCAGCGTGATGCTGGTCAGCGCAGGTGTCTGTTATGCCTGATCGATGCACTTACATCAGTTTCAAAGTGTGAAATATTGGACATGTTCACTAGTTTTGAGACGATTCCATCACCGAGATCTCATGTTTTTCTGTGAATCAGTTACTCATATGGTGTGAACATATTCTGGGATGGAGAGGAGCTCAACGACTCCACCACTGCTAACAGTGAGTCAGCTAATTTCATCTGCAGCCCCCTGGAAACCATGAACATCTCCATCTCTCTCTCTCTCTCTGACAGCTTCCGCCGAGCGCTCAGAGCAGATGGTGGAAGCGCAGCAGCAGAGTTCTAAGTTTTCTGAAGAATTCATGCCGCTGATTAGTTCTGATTAGCTGTGAAACTGCTCTGATTACACAGGAAAGTCTGGAAGTTTCTCAGTAATCACAGCTCAGTTTGTCTTCATCACATTTACTGAGCTCAGTGATTCACTGTGTCAGACTGCACCTCATCTTCAGAGAACAGGTTCTCCTCTGCTCCTTCAGCGAGAGATGCAGTTTTTTCTATCTAATCCAGAGATGCTGTTCTACATACTTAAAAAAGTAAAGCAAATGCTTCTATATAGAACCATGAACACTCAAAGAACCCTTTGCATCATGAAATGGTTCTTCAGACTGATGGACAATGTGCTGTAAATGTTTTTTGCACAGAACCTTTACAAAAAGGGTTCTTTGTAGCACCCAAAAGGTTCTCTATTATTACAAGCTTGTCATTGTAACAATAGAAGCACCCTTTTTGGTGCTATAAAGAACTTCTGTTCCGCTCCTGGGCTTGAAATCAGCTTTCACACTCAACCAAATGTACCTGACCTACAGGGCAAGTGGACCTGAGTCTGGAAAAAAGCTCTAGTAAGAAAGACATAATTTAGTTTATGTCACCCGTGTAGGGTCTTACTTGAGCTGGCTAACATAAGCTGGTAAACCCACCACTGTATCTCTACAATGTCCATGCATTTGGTGTCTGAAGTTTGCTTATTCAGCTTCTACACTGGAGCCAAGAAGTCCATTTCCGCGAATTCCTGCATAATTAAATGGTTAAGATGTAAACAGAGCCGCCCAGCCTATTCAGAGTGGTGTGGTGTGAAATGCTCTGTTCTTACTGAGTCAGAGCTGCTCACAGTGGTGGTGATAGGAACCAGACGTCCCTCTAAAAGCTCCTCACAGAAAGTTCCTACATGAACTGGTTCTGAATTCACTGCCTGATGACTGAGACGCTGTTTTATGAGAGTTTAGAGAACTTCAACTCCATTCATGGTGGAGGGAGACAAGCAGGGCGCTGTGCGGCAAAATAGTCCCCAAAGAAAACTGATTATTCCAGATTTTCCACTATTTTCCATCATCAACATTCCATATAAACTCAGAAGACTCGTGTAGGTTCTCTGGTGGTTCTGGATAGTAAATAAAGTGTCTATATCTGTGTTGTTGTCATGGTGATGCCTGGATCCCATCACCACCACTGTAAAGACGTCTGAACCATTTCACACCAAACCCACTGAATCTCTCAGTTTACACCTCACACACTGGTGAAGAATCCAAACCTACTCTTTATTTCTTGCGCACAGGCGTTAAACAGTGGACGGTCATGATCATACAGGCTGAACTGACGCCAAGATTAGGATCAGCCTAAACATGACAACTGACACTATCACACCACCACCACGTCAGTGTTACTGCAGTGCTGAGAATGACCCACCACCCAAATAGTACCTGCTCTGTGAGGGTCCATGGGGGTCCTGACCACTGAAGAACAGGGTAACAGAGTATCAGAGAAACAGATGGACTACAGTCTGTAACTGTAGAACTACAGAGTGCAGCTATACAGTAAGTGGAGCTGATCAAGTGGACAGTGAGCGTAGAAACGAGGAGGTGGTCAGAACGTTAGTTCTTTAATCATATTTCGTGCTGCAGAAAGAAACTGAGGGAACCTGGGTTTATTTGTCACTTTACGGTAACATCGGATCTGCTCAGCTGCTCAGTTTACCTGACAGACAGACAGACAGAAGGACGGAGTATGTGGGTGTGGTACTCACAGGCCACCTGAACCTCCGTCCTGCGCTGCAGCAGAGCTCCAACACGGTTCCTCACGATACAGCGATAAAACCCAGCGTGAGTCCGGTCCAGAGACGGGATCAGATACCTGCACAGACACAACCCACACGCATCACTGACTGCAGTACAACACATACATTCAAAAAGACGGTTCTATACAGAACCAGGAGTTCTATGCACAGCTATCTGAGAAGCTTATACTGCATGATGAAATGGTTCTTCAGATCGACGGAGAATGTGTTCTGTGTAGTTTTAAAAAGGCCCTGCTACTGTTATTAAGTCAAGCTTGGAACCCACTTTGATGCTACATAGAACCATTTTCAAAATGTTCCACAGAACCACGTAGAACATATTCTCCATTAATCTGAAGGACAATTTCACCATGTAGAGAACTCTTAATATGTAAACAGTTCTTTCAGCGTTCATGGTTCTACTCAGAACTATTTTCTTTACTCAAGAACCCTCGAAGAACCATCTTTTTTAAGAATGTAGGGTTCTATGTAGCGTGGGTCATTCTTGGCTCTCCAGTAACGCTGACGTGGTGTTGGTGTGTTAGTGTGTGTTGTGCTGGTCTGAGTGGATCAGACACAGCAGTGCTGCTGGAGTTTTTAAACACTGTGTCCACTCACTGTCCACTCTACTAGACACTCCTACCTTGTCGGTCCACCTTGTAGATGTAAAGTCAGAGACGACAGCTCATCTGCTGCTGCACAGTTTGTGTTGGTCATCCTCTAGATCTTCATCAGTGGTCACAGGACGCTGCCCACAGGGCACTGCTGGCTGGATATTTTTGGTTGGTGGACTGTTCTCAGTCCAGCAGCGACACTGAGGTGTTTAAAAACTCCAGCAGCACTGCTGTGTCTGATCCACTCAGACCAGCACAACACACACTAACACACCACCACCACCATGTCAGTGTTACTGCAGTGCTGAGAATGACCCACCATCCAAATAGTACCTGCTCTGTGAGGGTCCATGGGGGTCCTGACCACTGAAGAACAGGGTAACAGAGTATCAGAGAAACAGATGGACTAC